>NC_068287.1:43170079-43192579 GCF_025860055.1 Xyrauchen texanus
AATGATCTTTTCAAAAGAACTAAAGCTCTAACGCTCACTTGTGTACTAAGCAATCGCTAACTTTAACTCTTTATCCTGTGCATCATGCTCATTAACTTGGCATTTGTGTAAATAATCAAGTTAAAGTTAACCACATTTTAGTGCCTAAAAGCATATTTCTGAAAATTCTTCCATTTTATGGAAATACTAATTTAAAGGAATATTCCAGTTAAACTCAGTTGACAGCATTTGTGGCATAATGTTGATTACCACAATAATTATTTAGACTCGTCTGTCCTTTTCTTTATAAAAGCGAGAGTGAGTGTGAGTGTGAGACACTTACAATAGAAGTCAATGGGGCCAATTTTTGGAGGGTTTAAAAGCAGAAATGGGAATCTTATAATTTTATAAAAGCACTTACTTTTATTTTTCTGTTAAAACTCATGTGTTATTTGAGCTGTTAAATTGTTTAAACCGTCATTTTTACGGTAATTTTAGGGCTTGTTGACATTACACAATCATGGCAATTAAGTTGTAAAACTGGATCTACACGGGTGGCCAAAAGATTGGAATAATGTACAGATTTTACGCTTTTTGGAAGAAAATTGGTATTTTAATTCACCAAAGTGGCATTCAACTGATCACAAACTATAGTCAGGACATTACTGATGTAAAACAGCACCATCACTATTTGAAAAAAGTCATTTTTAATCTAATCTAGAGAGCAGCATCACTCCAACACCTTATCCTTGAGAAATCACGCTAAACTGCTAATTTGTTTCTAGAAAATCAGTTGTCATTATATCAAACACTGCTGAAAGCTATTTGGTGCGTTAAATGAAGCTTAACATTGTCTTTGTGTTTGTTTTTGAGTTGCCACAGTGTGCAATAGACTGGCATGTCTTAAGATCAATATTAGGACAAACATGGCAAAAAAGAAACAGATTTCTCTAGAAACTCATCAGTCAATCATTTTTTTGAGGAATGAAGACGATATAATGCTTGAAATTGCTAAAAAACTGATTGAACTGAAAGATTTCATCCAAAGGTGTACCCATGACAAAGCACAACTGTCTCTAACAAGGATAGAAAGAGATGTGACCAGATGTGCAACTAAACAAGAGGATAAGTACATCAGAGTCTCTAGTTTGAGATGCCTCACATGTCCTCCGCTGACAGCTTCATTGAATTCTACCCGCTCAACACCAGTTTCATGTACAACAGTAAAGAGAAGACTCAGGAGGCCTTATGGGAAGAACTGCAAAGAAAAAGACACTTTTGAAATAGAAAAACTAAAAGAAAAGGTTTGAGTGCTCAAAGAACCCTGAGTCTTCTCTTTACTGTTGTACATGAAACTGGTGTTGAGCGGGTAGAATTCAATGAAGCTGTCAGCGGAGGACATGTGAGGTGTCTATTTCTCAAACTAGAGACTCTGATGTAGCTTATCCTCTTGTTTAGTTGCACATCTGGTCTTCCACATCTCTTTCTGTCCTTGTTAGAGACAGTTGTGCTTTGTCTTTTATTAATGACAACTTTAGGAGTTAGAGATTAAAGGTAACTTAATTAAAACTAGTAAGAATAGTAAAAAAATTCAGATTAAGTTGAGTAAACTATTACTATTAGCATTTAAAGTGTGTTTAATATTTTTTGCTATATTTACCACAAAATAATATTTTCAGTGTACTTTTAGGGGGTCAGACCCCTTGTAATTCACATCCTGGCCAGAACTAAAGTTATAGATGGGTTGATATTCAGTCTCTCAATAACACTTTATGGAATATTCCGGCTTCAATACAAGTTCAGCTCAATCAACAACATTTTGTGGCATAATGGTGATTAAAGCAAACATTTATTGATCTAAAGATGCCATTCACTATATCTGTACAAGTTTGGAAAAATTAGGGCAAAATATATTCATAGGGTAAAATGTCTGTGCATGTAAATCATGCAACTGTTTAAATAATAGTGAAGGCCCCTCGCAATACAGCTCTACTCCACTGATTTCCATACTACCCCGGGTTATCTCGACTTGAAACTTCTCCTCTCTGACACCATGCCAGCTTAGTGCCAGTCCTAATGCACACACACTCTCCAACACACAAAGAAGTCTTGTTTAGCATGTTTTAATTCTCTTAAACTAGGGAGCCATGCCAAGTCCTGGACTAGCAGCCATCACAATATAATCAGACTGATAATTGTCCCTCATCAGACACGCAGGGCTCTTCTCATCAGAGCTTTGTGTGTCTCTCTAAAGACTGCTGCTGCTCCCAGGACTGCATGTGCTCTTGTTTTCGCTTTCACACATTACATGCATGCATGACTGCACCGTTTAGATGCAGGTGGACGTGGATAATCAGATAATAAAGCGCTGAAATATTTGAACGCAGCGTTCTGCACCCAGGAATTCTACTTAATTAAAAAATGTGAAGGATGCATAGAGAAGAAATTAATTGATAAGCTGATTATAATCTATAAACACTGCAGGACTCTTTACTATGGTAACTAGTGTAGTGTTTCGCTAAAACAGTTAGCTATTGATGCTAGTGTAAATTCACCATACAAATGATCTCTTTCAAACAGTGTATGAAACTTTTAGAATATTTCCCGGATAGCAAAATTATTTTGGCCCAAATCTGGCTGCATTCCGCCTGGGAGTTTGGCCCGCGTACCACATGGAAAAAAAGGCCCAGAATTGGTCCGAACCCACTTACAAAATGCAGGCCGTATCCACGCCAGAAAGAGGCCAAAACTCAGCCAAATGGCAATTGTCAGTGGCATTTCAGTACAGACTACAGCTGTGGCTAATACCAAGTTATTTGTCACATAGCAACTACGGTGTTTTGGTGAAACAATGGTTACCGGGTTATTTTTTGGGAATGATGGGACAGTTCTAAGTTTCATTTCTTTAGCAAAGCAATTTCATATTTTTGCCCAGGAAAATAACACAGCTCATTGAACCTAGTTTGAACTTTTGTGATAGCATGCCCCAATTTTCCCATCGCCCCACAATTATCACCACCAAAACAAAATCTGCACCTGTCTTTAAATCTATTAAACAGACAATTGTTCAACAGGCTTTTCAGCAAAATGATTCATGAAACATTAAAAATGGAGAAGATAACATACAAAAATATCAAACCATTGTTTTGGCCGTCAAACGTTCATATTTGATACGCACAGCTTTATAGGGTTAATCATGTACCACATGGCACACGGAAGCCTTCTACAGGGAAACTTAACGCATACTTTGTAGTCTATTAAACATCATCACTTGCATTAATGGAACTGCGCACACACACACACACACACACACGAACACTTGGTGCACAAAACACAATGACAGTAACAATCAACAGATAATTCTTTTGATTGTGAATGGGTCATTTTGAGTAGAAAATGAACTTCAGACTTCACAAAACAAGAAGGTACAAAACATAACAACAAAATCACCAATGGTGTAAATTACCGTGCAAATAGTGAAATCATGCAAGCTTCGAAAAGTGAAGTAAAATGTACTCAAATTAGCAAACAAATATGACAAGAGTTCCTATTTAAGGATTTAAATATGATGATGCATTGTGAAGTTAACAAACAATCATAAATGATATGTACTTTAAAGTTTAATGCATTCATGTTTAAATATTGAGTACAAATGTAGAATTGATTTAATGTTTTCAAGTGCATGCTTAAAATAACTTATTCAATGTTAGAAGTACTCAATCTTATTTTGCTATATTTACTTAACCACAACTCTTTTTTTTTTACGTCAGTGTGTGCCAGTGTGGGTGTATATGTTCACTGGTTTACCCAAAAGCTGTAACACAAATGTAAAAAAAATTATTTTAATTTAAGAGGCTTTCCAACAAGGTGTTTGAAACCAACACACAAAACCACATTTAGAGAAAACACACATTTGCACAATAGGACTTCTGATTCCAAATCTTATCATTACTGATATATCACCATTGTGACAACTTCCCTGTGTGACAACTAGCCGCCTTCCTATTTGAGAAGTACTTGCTGCCACTATGCTAGAGCGTTATGGCTCATTGCCAAGGCATTGCTATGCAGTTACTAAGATTGTTTGAGTGGTTGTTAGGGCATTGCTTGGGGGGTTGCTAAGTAGTGCTTACTAGCGCAAGTCTCTATGATAATCAGGGCTCAATATGGCTCATGTTCCTCCTCCAGAGTAAGTATATATATTTAAAAAACATTTTTTTTTTTTGCTCATCTTATCATCTGGGCCTTGATCTTATCAAACCACATTCAGTCTGTTATACTATGGGTCACAACTCCTACTTCATTGAGCCCTGAAAGGACCTTACCCTCTTAATCAAGGTCAATATGACTACATGGATTTAGAAATGCTATATGGGCAAGGAAGAAAAAGTTAGGAAATGTTTAGACTGGCATGTAGATCTCGCTCACAAGCACATCGCATCCTCGCAGCTCCTGTAGATGCTCTCTTTCATGTAAATATTTGTTTGTATGTGCACATAAACACTATTGTCACACCCAGTGCCAGTGTCGGTTGGCTGTGTAGGATCGGTATGTCAGTAAGTCTGCTGATGGCAGGCGGGCGACTGGCATTGGCTCCGTATGGCTACAGCTGCCCGGATTGCACTTCCTGGCGTTTTCTGTGTCAATGTCCCCTCTCCCTCTCGCTAACACATACTCATACAAACACAGGCATGAATGCTGGCTGCATCCTGCCCGCACGCTCCATCTGATTGGTGCTCGCTGCGCATTTTCTTTTTGTTTATTAATTTCCTGCCATCCTAGGAAGAGGATTTCTTCTTGCAGGAGGCCGCGGGAATGGCGCTGGACAGGCAGGCTGACCCTGGGTTCATGTGGCAGCTGTGTTATGACTTCTCTGCCAGGTCGTGGCTGATGGTATGACCACTCTCTCTTTCTTTCTTTTTGCTCTCTTTCACTTGTTTAATTTTTGACACTTCCTAAAACGAATTTTACACCAGACCGCCATTAAATGTTTCCCCTAATGAAAAAAAAGGTTTATTCAAAATTATTGTTATTCTAATTCTAAAATCTCTGTCCGTCCGTCTGTCTATCTATATGTCTGTCTGTAGGTTTCTCTCCTCTGTCTGTCTGTCGGTCCATCTGTCTGTCTGTCTATCTATCTATCTATCTATCTATCTATCTATCTATCTATCTATCTATCTATCTATCTATCTATCTATATATCTGTCTGTAGGTCGGTCTGTCTGTCTGTCTATCTGTCAGTCGGTCGGTCGTTCCGTCCGTCCGTCTGTCTGTCTATCTATCTGTTTGTCTGTCTGTCTGTCTGTCTATCTATCTATATATCTATCTATCTATATATCTGTCTGTAGGTCGATCTGTCTGTCTGTCTATCTATCTGTTTGTCTGTCTGTCTGTCTGTCTATCTATCTATATATCTATCTATCTATATATCTGTCTGTAGGTCGATCTGTCTGTCTGTCTGTCTGTCTGTCTGTCTGTCTATCTATTTCTTCTGCAACTCTTGCTAGGCAGTGTGAATAGGCATTGTTTTCTTAGACAACCAAGACACTTACTGTAAAAGTAAAAAGTAAAAGTCTTCATGTGCACAATGCATTTATTCTAATTTGGGATTTTTCTTTCCTATGTGCTGGTAAACGTGTTTGCTGTGTATTGAGTTTTAATATTTTTCGAGCACTTTTGTAACTTCAAAGAACACTAATACCTCAATCTTGTTATGCTTCAACATTTTAGCAACATAATATGGGCTATTCTGTAAACTCAAAATGTGCTTTAAACATCAAATTTAGAAAACTAAAAAATTTACAAATATATGATTGAATATTCAGACATCTTGAATACTTTAGATTTAGTTGTTGTAGTAATATTTAATGGTCAAGTAAGGTAAAAACAGTTCCCTTAGGGTAACAACTGCACTTTTTACAGTGTATTTTGTAGTTACAATCCAACATATTCATTATAGGTTAAGCTCAATCGACAGCATTTGTGGCATATTATTGATTACCACAAGAAAATAATTTCGACTTGCCCTTACTTTTCTTAAAAAAGCAAAAATCGTGTTTACAGTGAGGCACTTACGATGGAAGTGAATGGGCCAATTTTTGGAGGGTTTAAAAGCAGAAATGTGAAGTTTATAATTTTATAAATTGTACATTTACATTTATGCATTTGGCAGACGCTTTTATCCAAAGCGACTTACAGTGCACTTATCACAGGGACAATCCCCCCGGAGCAACCTGGAGTTAAGTGCCTTGCTCAAGGACACAATGGTGGTGGCTGTGGGGTTCGAACCAGTGACCTTCTGATTACCAGATTACCAGTTATGTGCTTAGACCACTACACCACCACCACTCCATAAATGCACTTACATACTTGTGTATACTACAGTCATTGGGCAAGGTTGTGAAATTGGTTGTAAAATGTTAGTAAGTGATAATATCACACTAAAATTATGTTAACTCGAACATTGTAAACACGTTGACAGTATTGACAGTAAACAATTGAGTATTTTAACATTTATGGATATGCCCAATTTACTTTCAAGTGCCTCACTGTAACCTTGATTTTTCTGTAACCGAAATTCTTTTGGGGGGTAATAAATATATCGACACCAATGCTGTCTATTCAGTTTAAATGGTATAAAACCCAGAAATTCCTTTAATAAAATCACAACCCTTGTTATAAATGTTGCTTCCTCTTCAAAGGCACCTGTTTTTCAAATAAAAACATCATATTGTCAGTTCCCCAATGCTGGATTTGGTCACGCACTAAGAGAATATTTACATTTTTGTGCTACTTTCCATTTTCAATTAAGCCTAATTAATCATGGAAAGCGATGTAGCACAACCCCTAAACACAGAGGGTCCTCAGATGGGGTATTTCAGAGACTTCTGTATACACTGTCTTATCGAGGGATCTGACACAGTTTAAACCTCTTGGGCCTTTCATAGAGACTGCCTGCTGTGCTACTGGCTATGTAGGGCAGCGAGAACCGGGCGGCCCGTTTGTGTGTGTGTGGAATACGACTGCTGTCGAGAGCTTAAGTCCTTTGAAGACAAAAACTGAGTAAGTTGGAGTTTAATGTTGAGGGTTGGAGATTACACAGAAAGCTGCTTTGTGTCAGGGGTAACAGGTTGGGGTTTCTAGAGATTTAGCAACAATGGGGCAGCAAACGGCCAGAGAGAGCTTCTTTTCTGTGGTACTTCAAAACTCTTGGTTCCAATTAGAACCACAAAGGGTTTTACAGTGTGATGTCATAGAAGAACCTTTTTAAATTCTACAACAACTTTTTATTTCTAGTTCTGCGTTCTGCTGCTTTAAAGAATCCAGAAACCAAAACATTGATCTGAAGAACCTATAATGTATCACCAAGTTCCTCCAAAGAACTACATAACAAACTCAATGTGCCTACTTTCGCTATTGCTACTTCAGGTTAGGGATGTTTCTTCCTCAAAAGTAATCATGAATGGAATCGGAATTGGAATTGGAACTGGAAATTCCTGAAATTTACATATACCACTGACTCTACGTCTGTTCATTAGTCTCCAGTCTTTCAAATAGCACTTTCTCACACATGCACACACTAGCACATCCCTGTCATCTGTTCAAATAATCCTGCTCCCATGTCCTAGTCCAACTTCCTCTCTTTTCCCCTCTCTTTTCTCTTCTTCATCCATTCAAACATTTGTCCATCCCTGGCTACAGATGCCCACTCCTCTTCTTCTTGCCTGTTCCATATCTCTGTCTCTCTGTGCACAGATGCCCGCTTTGGCCTGCAACAGCTGTCCCGCCATGTGCTGCAACCAAGTGTTGAAGCGCTGTTAGGAAGGGGAGGGGGGTGCTCATGATTATTCATGTTAATTTGGACCTGCTCTACCAAATAGAGCCTGGCACTGCCAAGGAAGCCCCTCCCCTTAATGAGATGGTGGAATAGAGCAATCGTAAGACCAGGCCAGACTCTGTGGCCTGATTCCACAAAACAAGGCTCTACGCGGAGTTGTGAAAGACTGATGGAACCAAAGAGAAGCCAAAGAAAATGGAAGCAGGCCAGAGAAACCATCCCAGAAAGCATAATCTCATAATGGATGAAAAGAAAAAGCTATCAAAAATATCGGAATATTTAAACCACAGATTTTATTCATAAAGATGTGCATTCCTTTTATGTTCGGACAAAAACTGGCCGTCTATTGGACGCAAGTGAGTCAAGTGTTTAGATGTATACCCCTTAAAAAAAGGTTCTTTGGTGGTCCTTTGCAGCACTTTTATTAAGAACCTTTTTATTTAGGGTTCTTGAGTTGGCTATATGGTTCTTTGGAGGATTCATGATGTAATATTAAAGGGTTTTCAGATTAGCATATTAGCTCTAAGTATTATCTGTCCACATAGAAAAAAGTGAAGCCCTGCTGGGTTCTTTGAAGCACCTGCACATCACTGTGATTTTCTACAGAAACATACACTCACTGAACAATTTATTAGGATCACTACGGTCAATAAAGTGCCTGATGTGGTCTTCTGCTGTTGTAGACCATCCGCCTCAATGTTCAATGTGTTGTGCAATCTAAGATGCTATTCAACTCATTAGAATTGTACAGAGTGGTTACCTGAGTTACTGCAGTCTTTCTGTCAGCTTGAACCAATCTGACCATTCTGCATTGACCTCTCTCATCAACAAGGTATTTTTGTATTTTTTTTGGCACCATTCTGAGTAAACTCTAAAGACTGTTGTGCTTGAAAATCACAGGAGTTACAGAAATACACAAACCAGCCCATCTCGCACTAATCATGCCACTCGAAAGTAGATCACATTTTTTCACCATTCTGATGGTTGATGTATACATCAACTAAAGCTCCTGACCCGTATCTGCACGATTTTATGCATTGCACTGCTGCATCACAATTGGCTGATTGGATAATCACATGAATATGTAGGTGTACAGGTGTTCCTAATAAAGTGCTCAGTGAGTATAGAACTGAAAAAGGCTCTATTATGAGATAATATGGATCATGAAAATCTGTCCTATGGCATCGAATGGAACTTGAAAATGTTCTACTACAGCATGACATTACATGAGACTTCAAAAGGTTTTTCAATGACATCATATACATATATAACTTGAAAGGTTCTACTATGACATCATATTTGAAACTTTAAAATACTCTACTTTTACATAATTTGGAACTTTAAAAGGTTCACCTATGACATCATATTGGAACTTTAAAAGGTTCACCTATGACATCATATTTGGAACTTGAAAAGGTTCTCATATGACATCATATTTGGAACTTTAAAAGGTTCACCTATGACATCATATTTGGAACTTTAAAAGGTTCGCCTATGACATCATATTTGGAACTTTAAAAGGTTCACCTATGACATCATATTTGGAACTTTCAAAGGTTCACCTATGACATCATATTTGAAACTTGAAAAGGTTCACCTATGACATCATATTTGGAACTTGAAAAGGTTCACCTATGACATCATTTTTGGAACTTGAAAAGGTTCACCTATGACATCATATTTGGAACTTGAAAAGGTTCACCTATGACATCATATTTGGAACTTTAAAAGGTTCACCTATGACATCATATTTGGAACTTTAAAAGGTTCGCCTATGACATCATATTTGGAACTTTAAAAGGTTCACCTATGACATCATATTTGGAACTTTAAAAGGTTCACCTATGACATCATATTTGAAACTTGAAAAGGTTCACCTATGACATCATATTTGGAACTTGAAAAGGTTCA
The DNA here is from genome assembly GCF_025860055.1 of Xyrauchen texanus. Lineage (NCBI taxonomy): Eukaryota > Metazoa > Chordata > Actinopteri > Cypriniformes > Catostomidae > Xyrauchen > Xyrauchen texanus. Next base: position 43,179,807 of record NC_068287.1, read on the forward strand.
CCTATGACATCATATTTGGAACTTTAAAAGGTTGTACAATAAGCTCTTTTCACAACAGGCCCTTCTTTTGATTGGACTAGTACTTTTCGTCGCTTCCGCACCTGAGGAACTATAGTTCCTCTGAGCTGTATTAAGGGACTTTTTAGCTCCTACTCTGGGGTAGGTTTTGGGGTGTAGAGGGACTGTGGGAGGTGCTGCAGCCTGTGATTGGTCAAACAAGTATGATGCACAAATAGCTTTAAGAAACGCAGGAGTCTGCAGCCACAATTTGGAAACAAACTTGGCTGCTAACCTGCTACTCAGATGACTGCACTAATTTTACAGTTCTCTTAACAGAAATAAAATATAACAAGCAAAGTATTCAAAGAGGATCACACATTTCACATACTGTATGTGTGTATGTGTGTGCTACTTCATCGGGAGACACTTTGCGTTTTCATCGCATCTGTACTGTTTGAACTGTGTGACTATACAAAAAATAAAGTGATTTCTGGATCAAATTTTTCCTGGGATGACAAATATAAATATTCAGATGTTTGTTGAGAGTGGGAAACTGAACTCTATTATAGAGTCATGAAGACTTTGACATCACATGGAACTTTAAAAGTTTATATCATGCCATTACACATTAAGAACCCTTTTAGGACCTTTATTTTAAGAGTGTACAAGGTTAAATATTGTGGGTTTACCAAATTGATACTGATGGAGTATCAATGGAGAGTTAAGGAGATCACATCAAAGAAAACTGATGGCATAGGACAGAAGTATTGAACTGAATGAGAAGTGAACTTAGAAATATTGCAGCGGGTTTTAGTGCTGAACAACTGAGCTGTAAAGGACAAACAGATGAGGACTGGGGAAGAATGGAGTGAGCGGTAGAGGGGGCAGGAGAGGTATATGGTGATAACAGATGACAAAGGATAGAGTTGGGGGGGGTCATTCTCTGGTGTATGTCCTCTCTTCTCTTTCATGGAGAGCCAGGGAAGCAGATTATAGCAGGCCTCCTCTCTCTGGCTCTCCATGGGAGGACAACCCCTCTCCCCCAGCATCCACTGGCTTTAATGCTCCACATCCCCCTGGACAAACCTGGATCCAGACCAGATGCAGCACTTACACACACACATACACACACCCACCCCAGCCAACCCTTCTGACAGGTTTGATCTTGACTTTTATTTACCCTGCCATACTTACTTGCATATTCAGGCCACATGCATTGCATTTATATTTTATTATATATATATATATTGGATGCATGCTCAGGTACATTTGAATGATCCTTTTATTGGCTTTAGACATGAAAAGTTCAGAAGCAGTCCCCACTTCAGCTTTAATTCATCTTATTCCTTGCCGTGTCAATCTTTAAGGTGAGTTATTAAATTAATACATTTTAACAGTGGTTCCACCTCATGAAATGTAGCAGTGCAAACCTTACAAAAAGCAACTTTGCCCTCCTTGCCGCCCAATTCAAAGTAATTCCACACAAGAGTAATTTGGACGATAAATTGAGTAAAAAAAATGGAGTGGCCCGAGGCATTTCTAGAGACAACAATTTTATAAAGACTTGGATGAGCTCTTTTGAATTAGACTAGTCAGTAACCACCGAGAGCACCCTAGCAACCGTGTAGCAACACCCTGGCAACCACCAGCAAAATCGTATCATTGTGATGGCAGGTTTCACTGATTAAACAGTCAATTCGGCAACAGTAGGTTGAAAGTTCTTCCGCTGAAATCGGTCAGTTTACCGAAATTTGTATCACTGCCCCAGGAAGTATGGCGTCAAAAGCGAGTTACATCTTTAGTTGTATATTAAGTAGAGTAATACAGTCATCAGGAATGTATATTTAACAGTATTAACTATACTCCCAAACCCTAAACCTAACCATCAGTGGAGTAAAATTGTCATTTTAGAGGGTAAATGCTACCTCTGAATCGCGACTCAGCACTTATGAGAACACAATTACTTCCTGGTTCCCACACGAGCAATCAGCAGGGGTGCATTAGCAACATGTCAATTTCCCGTGTTATCAAGTTAAATTAAAATCTACTTAGACTGAGTAACAACAGATACAATATTTTTAGACATTGATTTTTGTCCCCCAAAACATACATACACAAGTAGGTACACATGAGTTAGGCTGCTCTCTCTCTCTCTCTCTCTCTCTCTCACACACACACACACACACACACACACACACACACACAAAATCAGAGGCATAAAACCCCTCTTGCTGGTGTAAGATAAGCTCAGTGCTCGCAGGCGTTTCCTCCAAAGACTCGCTCTCCTGCAGCAATGCTGTGCACTAACCTGATAAGGTGGTGAAGCTGCGTTCTGCTCCAATCTCGATGGAGCCACACCACAGATGACCAATCACAGTGCATCTTTCAGTTGTTTATCTCATCGCTGATCATGTGATCAACCTGGGTTGGGTAGGTCAGACCCTTCTCCCCAATGCATTAGCCATACATCCACTGAGTTAATGTAATGCTATGGTAGATTTTGGCAAAAACCAGTGTAAAATAGCTCACTTTGGACGAAAGGTTGGCCAAACTCTTTTAAAACACAACCTAAGAACACCTTTATCATTAAAGGAAAGTCTAAAGTTGTGTAAAACCTTACCTGAAGTACTCAGACAGTTTGATCTTACCTCGTTTTATCAGCCTCTGTTTAATTACACGTTTCAAAACGCTTTCTAAGTGCTCTCAACCCTTTGCTAGTGTGGTCTTTAGGGGACACCTTTAAGATGAGAGCACCTACACCTTTGAGATGAGAGCACCTACACCTTTGAGATGAGAGCACCTACACCTTTGAGATGAGAGCACCTACACCTTTAAGATGAGAGCACCTACACCTTTGAGATGAGAGCACCTACACCTTTGAGATGAGAGCACCTACACCTTTAAGATGAGAGCACCTACACCTTTGAGATGAGAGCACCTACACCTTTGAGATGAGAGCACCTACACCTTTGAGATGAGAGCACCTACACCTTTAAGATGAGAGCACCTACACCTTTAAGATGAGAGCACCTACACCTTTGAGATGAGAGCACCTACACCTTTGAGATGAGAGCACCTACACCTTTAAGATGAGAGCACCTACACCTTTAAGATGAGAGCACCTACACCTTTAAGATGAGAGCACCTACACCTTTAAGATGAGAGCACCTACACCTTTGAGATGAGAGTATCTTTGAACTTATAAGTTAGGCAGTGTTCCTAGGGGTTGAAAAACAGGATTTTTTTTGAAGCCCACAAAGGTTAGCGTGCTTGCTTTTGAAGGTAAAACATTTCAGACATTCCTTGACTGCTCTAATTTTGGGCTGTGTATTTTTCTTATGTGTTGTCATGGCCTTTAAGGGAACTGGTTGCGCTGTATTACCATGTAACACATTTTTAATGCAACTATAATGTATTGGCTTGCGATCGATGCCCTTGTCACGCATAGATAATCAGCTAATTTTCCCGTTGACTATAGATATATAATGGGCTATAATAGAGCTGCTCGTTGCACAATAGTCTTTGTTTGACAGCTTGAATGAAAGACCTCTTCGATGCTACATACAGAGAAATTGCATAATAAAATAAATTCGCCATTTCTAATCGTTAAGTTTGCGCAGTTACGCCAGTTTCATACACTAACCTGCAAACTCATCAACATCACTTTGTTCATTCTTGAAGTACAAAAACCTTCGTAACTTTGGACTGCCATCTGCGGCGCCACATCAGCTCGTCCTCTGAGTTGTGATACCTGTGCCTTGTGACCTGCTTCAGTAAATGTTATATCACCCTCTAGTGGTCTCCCAACGCTATTACGCCAGACTGTTAAACAAAAGGGCAACTGAGTGAATTGGAAAGCATGCAAAGTAGGCTTATAATTTAAATATTAGCTTATTTTAATAAATCAATGCCTCAAAAATATTTTGATAAAATAACATGCCAATAAATAAATAAATAGGGAAAAATGTCCACATTTTCATCCATCATTTTTTGCTATCTTCATATTTTAGTTATAGCTCTTGGTTAAACATGGCATGTTTTCACATGTAATATTTGTTGGCCAAAACAATGTTTTGATATTTTTGTATGTTACCTTTTCCATTTTTGTTGTTTAATGGCTTGTTTTTATGCCTCATAATTGTACATGTTAAATATAGCTGAAAAGCCTACATTATGATGTTTAATGCAAGCATAGATTTAAAAAAAAAAAGGTGTAGATTTTGTTTAGGTGGTTGTGATGGTGGGGACTAGTTCCCTGATCACCCCCAATGTTCACCGGAAACCTACACCACTGGTTTAATGGCAGGTTCCATTGTGATGGCATTTAAGTGTGACAAAAGTCTTGCCATTGGGGCATGTTGTCACAAAAGGTCATTGTGTGTTCAATGAACTGTATTTTAAAACTGTAAAAACAGGAAAGTGTTCAATAGTATATTTTCATAGCCAAGACAAAAATGTAAGTGGCTATGCAGAAAATAAACCTACTCCGAGAAATATTCACTGGAGTAAATGTGTGACAACAAGACCCAGTCTCCCCTATATTAAATGGGGATAGGGTATTCTAGGTGGTTGCTAGGGTGTCTGGGTGGTTGCTAGGCTGCTACTCACTTTATTGTCTGGCAGGCAAAAATGTTATCTGATTGCTTAGAAAAGTAATAACACACCTCCCTTTAAAAAGTCACATCATTTGAGGTATTGTTAATTTCTGTAAGTGTTGCAAGCCAAAGTTCAATACTATTTTCCCTCAGTATTGTTAGTGGTGTTCATAGTATTATTTGCTTCCTATTTATTTACACTGTAACATGTAAAGCATGCCATGTAAACCAACACACTGTAAACAGTACGCTTTTGGGCATGCATGCTGAAAAGAGAGGAGGTGTAATGTTTAATCCAGGCAGATTCGTGGCTCAAATGCTTATTTTGCTTTAGATTGAGGGAACTGTGCCTACAGATCTGTGATTATAGCTGTGCACTACCTCAGTCGTTGGCCCGGATCGCTCGCCAAGGTCAGCATTCCTGGCCACCACCGTTGCTTAGCTGAATCTGGGTTTCATGGCTGCAATGTAAAACAACCAGCTTGAAAAAGGTTTAAATGACTGTTTTTGTTGTGTTGGTTGAGCAAAAAGTCATTACAACTACTTTTAAAAAGATTTTCGTCATAAAATTAAAAAGATGAATTGTTTTAAACGCTTTTCAAGTTCATTCAACAAAACCTCTGCAAACTCAGCCTTATTGACTATTCCTGCAAATAGTTCCAGTAAGGGAGGAACTGCCCTCCCATTGCTTTATATGGGATATGCATATGCTTTATAATTGTTCAACAATTGAAAAACCTTACAATTGTATAATAACAATAATAACAACTACAATATGATGATGATGATGATGATGATGATGATGAGTATAAAAGGAATAGTTCAGTAGGCCTGATTAATTGTTTTTTCTCTCCCCAATTTGGAATGCCAAATTCCCAATGTGCTCTAAGTCCTCGTGGTGGCATAGTGACTCGTAGAGACGAATCTCAGTTGCCTCCGTGTCTGAGACCGTCATTCCGCGCATCTTATCATGTGGCTTGTTGAGCATGTTACTGCGGAGACCTAGCGCGTGTGGAGGCTTCACTCTATTCTCCGCGGCATCCAGGCACAACTCACCACACGCCCCACCGAGAGCGAGAACCACATTATAGCGACCACGAGGAGGTTACCCCATGTGACTCTTCCCTCCCTAGCAACCGGGCCAATTTGGTTGCCTAGGAGACCTGGCTGGAGTCACTCAGCACGCCCTGGATTCAAACTCACGACTCCAGGTGTGGTAGTCAGCGTCAATGCTCGCTGATGATTTCTTAACTTGTACACAGCATTGCTACGGGGTCTGGGTAAACCATCAAAACTCTATTTCGTCTCAAATATGCAGGATCACCTTTACTGTGATGTTGTGTTAACAGCCTCTGAATGAACTTTCATCAATTCACAGAACAAACAGAACAGAGCTGCTGCGCAAAATAATTGAATTGTTATATTTAACTAAATCATACATTTAAAAAAATACATAATCAGCATATTTGTATTTTCCGGTGAGCGAGGACATCGTTTTCTTTCGCGCTAAACAGCGCCCCCAGTCTGGATTCTGGACGAGTCTGCCTGGAGTTCAACCTCATCTTCAAAGTTTTAAAGCGGGAGAAAGAACTGGACGTTTTCAGGAAAGAAGAGACGGCACGTGAACATGAATCCAGAGGAATATTTATGGTGAGTGTGTTTGATCAATGCTTTTTCTTTAAGTGACACTTTTTCTCAACACAATCCTCAATGTATTGAGCTTCACTGTTCTAAGGTAAAAAATGGATTACCTGAGTTAAAGAGGCCCTATTATGCTTGTTGGCTTTTTGCGATGTTACCTTTTCTTTAGCGTGTTTGTGCATGTAAAAGATCTGCAAAGTTACAAATCACAAAGTCAACCACCAAAGTGAGTTACTCTCTTCCACAGAAAACACCGCTCCTGAACTGCCTGAAACACTTGGGTTGAAGTCCAGCCATTACTTCCGTCACGGAAATGTGTTACATAGCTACGTCACTATTCTAACTCATTTGCATAATGCCCGCCTAAGGGCTACTTTGGCCCGCCCTCAAACAAACGTAGTTATAGCAGAGGCCAGGATGAGTTGGGTTAGCGTTGTCGCCATGTCGAGAAGACGCTGTTTTCTTCGCTGTGAAAGCAAAACCCCTTTGTTTGGACTTCCGATAGCAGACGAATCGAAGAATCTGTGGTTAAAATTCATATTTACCACCATTCTTCAGCAGTACAACCACAACAATAACAAAACTTTTGATCTCAAGAGTCTTTATCAGTGGTAAAGTGAGGAGGTTTACTTACAATTACAAGCTGTAATGTTATGGTCACTATCAACGGTAGTTCACGGCTAACTTGCTCACTGACTCTCTAATACCCCTGGTAATGTCCAACCGGGAGTAAGCCTCTGTTCTCCATTCATAGCTCTGGTGACAAAAGTTCGGCAACACACATTCCCGCAAAAGATGACTAACTTCGATGCACTACGTGTCTTTTACCTGAAGCTTTGTCAATAATCATCAGTGTACTTGGTCCCGAGTTTCACTACCGTTGTTACCGTGATGTAAAGAAATTACACATTTATAACATCACATCTGAAATGTAAGAGAGCTACAAAATAAAGCAATGTATGCAATATATCTTGACAGTGTGGCCTACTGATTGCCAAGAATTAAACGTTAATTAGTTAAAACATTAGCGGATATAAAAGGTTGAGTTGTGATGAATTGCCCAACCATTGTTGGATTGCTTTATTGAGGAGATCTCACATAAAATTCGGCAAGTCTGTGCCGATTTTTCTTTAGCCGAAATCGGTATGCGTTGACCGAATTTGAAAACACTGCCCCCAGAGGCTAAAGCGGTAAGTGTTTCAGAGCATATAAACACGTGTGACATCCATTAATATCCAGTAGAGGTCACCAGAAGCCAGCCGAACAAGGTAAAACAGTGAAGAGAAATGTTTATTTATTTAATCTACCCCCCCAACCAAAACCCAAATCTAACCTTAACCATTAATAGAGACAAAATGCAATGTTAGGGATCAAAATGCAAACTCCTTATCACGCTCGTGATTGTTTATACAAACGTGATTACTTCCTCGTTTCAATGGGGATTGAACTGTGGTGTCCCGTGCAACTGACGCAATGCGCTAACAGTCGTGTCACGAGGAAAGTAATTGTTGTTGAGCCGATGGGAGATAGGGCATGTCGGTGAGTCGGCATACTGTTGCTGATCCTAGGGAAATTGAACTTTTGGAAACAGCATCCCGACTTCCTGTGTGATCATGGTCAAGCCACCTCGCCATTCACATTTGTGTATTTTCTCATACAGATCTACCTTGAGAGCATTTTTTCATGCAGTGTACTGTAGGTAATGTAAATACAGCTGCCCCAGTGAAATTCAGCTGCTGAGACACTACAGACTCCAGCTCTGGCACCCAGGTCGGCGTGTAGCATTGCCGTGTCTGTACCCTGAACGTGTCTGCACTTTTAATACACCAGATGCATTGAAAACTCATCTGCATAGAGCCCACAATCAATTTTCTTCCAGACCATCCTGCTGGTGTGGATGCAGCTGTACTGGAGCATGAAAGGGACCAGATTGAGCTTGAAGTCAAGAAAAGGAACATGGATCTGACAATAGAGCTGTTCGGCTTGTAGGCCAAAAAACCCAGAAGAGAATTCGCCATGTGCTTCCTCTGGATTTTCCTTTTTCTTCTTTTTTCTTTTTTTAATCATTTTTAAACTTACAAATAAAATAAGGTCTGTGGTAAACATTACTTGATGAAACGTGGACGTTTTGTTCTACAACATAAATACCTCAAACCTGAATTTTGAAATCGTATTGAATTACACACTTTTTTTTAAAAACGCGGCGGCCTCAAAATTCACATTTAAGGTATGACGGTGTGTAATTTATGTTGTCAAATATAAACATCCACAGACCTTATTTTACACAAGTTCAAAAACCACATTATAGAAATCCAGAGGAAAATCCAGAGGGAACCCATGGCGAATGAGGACTTCCGGGTTTGCCTAGAAATTGACGTCACGGCTGAACAGTTCTATACTGAACACACACACACACACACACATACACTCAAACACACTTTCACACACACACACACACACACACACACACGCACACACACTCAAACAAACACACACACACACACACACACACACTTTCACACTCACGCTCACACACACATACGCACACACACTCAAACACACTTTCACACACACACACACACACACACTCAAATACACTTTCACACATGTTTGGTTTCCATGTTTTATGGGGACTTTCCATAGACATAATGGTTTTTATACTGTACAAACTTTATATTCTATCCCCTAAACCTAACCCTACCCCTAAACCTAACCCTCACAGAAAACATTCTGCATTTTTACATTTTCAAAAAACATCATTTAGTATGATTTATAAGCTGTTTTCCTCATGGGGACCGACAAAATGTCCCCAAAAGGTCAAACATGTCGGGTTTTACTATCCTTATGGGGACATTTGGTCCCCACAAAGTGATAAATACACGCTCACACACACACTCACTCACTCACACACACACACACACACTCACACACACACTCACTCACATACACACTCAAACACACCAACACAAACACACACACACACACACACACACACACACACACACACTCAAACACACAAACAAACACACACACACTCACTCACTCACTCAAACACACACACACACACTCAAACACACCAACTCACACTTTCACACACACACACACACACACACACACACACTCACTCATTCACTCACACACACACTCAAACACACCAACACACACACACACACACACACTCACTCATTCACTCACATACACACTCAAACACACCAACACACACACACACACTCACTCACACACTTTCACACACACACACTCACACACACACACACACACACACACACTCACACACACACACACACACACACACACACATGCGCATACATGCACACGCACACTCGTGCGCATACACACACATACGCACACACACACACACACACACACAAACGTTTCCTCTCAGGACAAAACAAATAGTCAATGAGCAGCCCTCGGTCTCTGTCATCAAAGAAAGGTGACATGGCCTCTTTTTAGAGGCGCAAGTGAGCTGCATGAATCATCTTTACGTGATTTGTCCTGATTGTTTATAGGCTTGTAAGTTTATAGACTTGATTCATTTCTCTTTCACTCCCTCAGATCTGTGCTGAGTTCAAACGAATTACATGTGTGGACCTCAAAACAGCCTTCATGACACCTCTTAACCAACATAGCAACACCCTCATGAGATGAAAGTTATCCGGGACAGACTTGATGAGCAGGTATGGTTCATAAACTTATGAAATGAAATCGACAGAATCTCATCACCAATATTTTATGCTATAATATCTATAACTGCCTTGAATAAAATATTAACGACATCAGATGTCACAAACAAGCAAAGGAATTCATTCATTCCACATTTGTCACCTTTGGTGGCATTTCTGCCTTAATGTCTGACCTTTTGCCATCCTTAACATATTTCAAATGAGACTTTGTTATGATTATGAGGAATCATATAGACGTCAATGATGATTGAAATGATTTATTTTCTTCTTCTACAGACAACAGACATCCTATCTCAAAGATCTTCTACAGCTGTTCTGTCAAACACGGTTTTATATTCAATCATGGCCGTGTTTTGTGAAAGCGTTTTACCTGTGATGTTTTATTTTAATAGCGAAGTCTTAAAGGATTAGTTCAGCGAAAAGAGAAAATTCTCTCATGATTTACTCATCTTTAAGCCATCCCAGATGTGTATGACTTTCCTTCTTCAGCAGAATGGACATATAGATTTTTATAAGCACATTTCAGCTCTTTTTGTCCATTCAATGCAAGTGAATGGGTGCCATGAGGCTGCTGGCTGTTTAACAATACAAACGGCATATTTAGGCAGCATAAAAGTAATCCACGTGGCTCCAGTCGATCAAGTAATGCAAACTATCGACTTGAAGACATTCATTGATCGACTTGAGTCGTTTGGATTACTTTTATGCTGCCTAAATTTGCCTTTTGGATTGTTAAACAGCCAGCAGCCTGATGGCACCCATTCACTTGCATTGTATGGACAAAAAGAGCTGAAATGTGCTAATAAAACTCTATATTTCCATTCTGCTGAAGAAAGAAAGACATACACATCTCGGAAGGCTTAAAGGTGAATAAATCATGAGAGAATTGAAGTTTTTGGGTGTGTTAATCCTTTAAATCATTTTTGCTTAAAATTATGCTATTTAAAAACATCTTGTATCACAGGATGTTTTAGGCAAAGTAACAGTGTTTTGTGGGTTGGTTCACATATGGGAAATATTTAAAGGGAATAGCTAGCCCAAAAATTATAATTGTTTTCTCATTATATGACCCAGGATTTGACATGGCAACCGGCCCACTGGCCCGCTCGGTTCTCCCGCTGGACAGTCCGACCCTGATCGGCCCCAAAGTGCGTCGGCCCACCGGGAAAATGCCCGGTGTGCCTGATTGCCAGTCTCATGCTGTCTCGAACACGTATGATTTTTTTAATACATTTTATAAGATATTTTCATAGATTTCTGATGTATTTACATCGATACTGTGAAACACTTGAGTGGTTTAATCCATGCATTCTGAAGTGATATGATTGGACGTCAAGGTTTGTAGTGAAAAATGTGTTACATTTTGGTCTGTTTCTCACCCAAAACCAATCGTATCGCTTCAGAAGACATGGATTACACCACTGGAGTCTTATGGATTACCATGATCTACTTTTTGGATCAGGAAAGTTTTGAACACCATTGACTTGTATTGAATGGGGGGGGGGGGGGGCTGGGGGCACGTTTGGGGCGCCCCTGATCGGCCACAGAGTGCGTCAGCACACCGGGAAAATGCCCGGTGTGCCCGATTGCCAGTCCAGCCCTGAATGGATTCAAACATCTTAAATCTATTAAACTATCTTTGTGTGCGTCCTGCAGAAGATAGAAACTCAAACGAGTTTGAGATGTCATAAGGGAGTACATGATGAGAGAATGATCATTTTTGGGTGAAAAATTCCTTTACGAGAATTCCTGATCCTCACGCCTTTTACCGGTTGGTGAAATCATGTTTTGTAAACATTGTCTCAAACTGGTTTATGAAATAAATAATGTTTTGTTAAAATTCTCTGTTTGTTCAGTTTTTGACTGGGGCAATGTTACTGTAGTTTCAAGTAGAAACGTAACATCACTTGATACCAATTTCCAAAAGCATTCTCTTTGTTCACTCAACGTCTGGACAAAAGAAATCTGAATTGGCTAAACGTAAAAAGTCATAGTTGCACCTCGCAAGAAAGCTAACAATCTTAAGTTACCGAAACCGACAGATTTTTCCAGTCAGCGTAACTGTTATTTAAAAAATAAAGCTGGGGGAAATTGGTACTAAGATTTTTAGTGCTGGCTTCATTTTCTTTTTACAGCGTGTCTTTTCAGCTCTAAGTAGCCTCGCTAAATTAAAGCCAGGCAGTCAGAAATTAAACCTAAGCCAAGAAACAGCCAGAACATTGAATCTAGACTGCACATAATCAATGACCCTCCTGTTCGAAAGTGCAAGAAAGAATGAAGAACTAAAACATCACTGGGTTTTAAACATGACAAAAGTAAACCTTTTTGACTCTTTTGGTTGTACATGTTAAATCTGAGATATAGAGTACATGTGCACACATTGAAATCTCGCACCTTGCACATCTTAAAATAATATAAGCTCTGCAAGTGATATTGACATTGCTCTGAAAGTTACTAGTACACATTATTGTAAGATTGGCAGATATTTGACTATAAAAGCACATTTTCCTCTATGAAACGCACGACTCTCTTCTGCAGAAAACATCTGTAAGAGTTGAGGCAAGCATTATTTGAGCTGATTCAGTCATCCATGCTATGATGTCATTATTGTGTTACTCATATATAGGATCACTGAACTACAGAATCCAAACGACCTCATCGCCACCTAAAAATCTGGCCTAAATAAAAGAATCATATATATAAAAATCACTCTGTTGCTGTTTCCTTTTTAATAATGCTCTGTGTGTGTGTGTGTGTGTGTGTGTGTGTGTGTGTGTGTGTGTGTGTGTGTGTGTGTGTGTGTGTGTGTGTGTTTGTTTGTTTGTTGTAAAAG
>NC_068287.1:43197579-43220079 GCF_025860055.1 Xyrauchen texanus
TGTGTGTTGTACTGTATGTAAAGTCGCATTGCATTGATATGATTTAGTTATTTACATATATATATATATATATTTGACTTCATGCAATGTTGTTGTATTTTCCTCTTAGACATAAAATGCAAATGCATTTCTTTATAGCTTACAGCGGGCCCCAAAAGCATTTGAACTCTTAAGCCAGACTTACAAAAATGTTGAATGCATGGTCAGGAATTAACCAGCGCTCGCGGCAAAACATGCATCTTTAATGTGCAATATTAAAATGCATCTTTCCTTTGCGTTTAATATTTTATATATTTCATTAAAAGATATATAGCTATATAGATTCAGTGTCTCTGAGACAGCTGAACGTGTGACTATATGAAGTACATTTTGGTGAAAAAAAAACTGAAATTGCCCCTTGATAAAAAAGTACATTTCCAAAACATTAGATATAACAAAATATCAAAATATCATAAACAACAAAATATCATGCTAAGTGGCATCTGACAACCAATTATACTGTGTATTTGCTTGCATTTAATTTATTTTGCTTGCAAAGTATTCCCAATCAAAACCCAATACATTTGTAATAATAATAATAATATTAATAATAATTAATGATGGACCAATATATCGGCTACCCTTCCTTATCTGAACCTGAGACATTTTTTCAAGCAATTTCATTTCTTTTTAATTAAGTTTAATTTAGTTGGATTAGGTCAAATGAATACTGTAGTAGACTTAACTCAACCTTTTAGGTTTGTCAGACTCAATTTACTAATGTTTTTATTTAATACATTTTCTTACGTTGGTCCAACTTAATTTATTTGATTCATCGTTAGTATGTGCCAGATGAGCATGTGCAATAGCTCAACCTGCAAAAATATAATCATCTGCCCGACAAATCGGCAGATATTTGACCATTTTGAGATTATAGGCACCTTTGGGTGTTTAACTTAATGCATCCATGGAAGAAGCAATTTTGTGCAAATATTTTAGTGAATTTTAACTAAATATTACGTAAAAAATATCACACTAAACCAGTTATAAATGAATAGATAAAAGAGATACAAGAAAATGTAACTGAAGTAAAATAAAAAGACCATAAAAAAACTGAAAAAAAAAATATTTGGAGACTTAAAACACTTAAAAATTCCTTTTCTTTGCCATCTCAGTTGCACATTTTATTTTGAAGTGCCTTTGCACAGAAATCCATTTTAAGACTGTTATCTATTGGATCAGTGTTGGGAAAGTTACTTAAAATAATAATCCACTTCAAGTTACTAATTATTCATCTAAAACTGTAATCAGATTACTTTGCTTATTACTTTGGTTACACGTTCTATTACAGTATTCTTGTTACAGTGTAATTACACATGTAATTACTGATTATTACTGATTAACAACATGTACTTACTATAGCTTTAGGGTTAGGGTTAGTTGCTTGTAATTAGGCATAATTGACTGTTATTAATATAGTCGATACATGTAAAATGTGTAACAAGGTAACTGTAAAATAAAGTGTTACCATTACTTCATTGAAAAAGTAATCACTTTACTAATTACTTTACTTTTAAATTACTTTCTAAAACACTTTTTTAGCTCATTAAATTTTGAATAATGTGTATATTTCTTGTTCATTGTTCCACGAAAGTTATACACTATATATATATATATAGCACCTCACATTTCTCCTTCACAGTGACTCTTAACAGGGCCATAAAAATATAAAACACAAACATAAATAAGTGTGACGCGCTTGTTCTACCCGCTCCATATGGGACTCGAACCTAGGTCTCCGGCGTGGGAGGTGGGCTAAAGGCTACAGCCTCTAGCGTCAGCACAGCTATCTAGCAGCTGGCTCCCGTTACATAAGCATAACCCTATAATGTAATCTGATTACAATCATTTAAAACGTAATGCATTACAGTACTTTTTTAACTAGAAGTGTATAGATTACAGTAACTTATTACCTTGTAATTGGATTACACCCAAAACTGTATAGGATACAGGAGAGGAACATAGGTTGAAGGAAAAAGAATGACACCAGGAACAAGACCCGTTGCAGGCCTGATTCAAACCTGTGTCCTAGTGAGCCAATGGCATACTGCTGCACCACAGCTGTAACATGTGCAACCATTTCAACTGTAACCACTAAAAATCACGATTCTCTTGCATTTTAATCTCATGTTGGCTGAATGTTGTGGATCTTCAAGAAAGAACATCTGGTCAGTGTTATCTCAGCTCCAACCTCCGCTAGCTTGATTTTTTACTTTTCACCAGACAGGCCAGAATAATCCTGCTGATCTGAGGAGACATCAAGCGATTGGCTATCAACTAAACCAGATTACCCAGGTGTCCTCATTTCAGAGTCTAAACAGTCAGCTAATTTATGCATCAGCCATCTTTATTTTCAACTCATGGCAAACATTGTTTTTAGTTTTCTCCTACTTTGGAGCCGTTTGGTGTTGGAATCCAGGTTATTTTTGATTGCACGACTGATGCAATATAGGTTTGAATTTGTTGATGATTTCCAGATGGGCCTGAATATCAGCACATTAATGCAGATAATTATTTGTTTACTCGCTCTCTTAAATGGCACCCTCCCAAATAGGGCACTGCAGAAGGAAACGAGGGAATCTTTTCAAAGATGACGCACAAGGGATTAACGTCTTCTCTTAAAAAGCGCCATCTAATTAAGCTCCCAAACAACAATCAAAGATATGAAGTTGGATAGTTAAAAAAGAGTTGACAGCCAGTTTCACTATTGTAGTCCGCCAAGAGTCAGGACAATGCTTTAACCACTATATATGCTTTAAGTGATAGTTCCCCTGAAATGAATATTCTGGCGCCCCTTGTGGCTGTGGGGTGTAAGTTCACCAGTCAGCCGGACTTAAGCTTGTGACCAATCAACATTATGGCCAAGTCATTTGACACAGATGTCCTTGATTAATTGGTTGTAGCTTGAGCTTTTTTCCTCTTTGCAAGCCATTGCTTTGATTTAGGCCATGATTTAAATGAAAGCCTGATTATCCATATGCTGTAATGTACACCCATTTCCACATCATACTGTACCTGCACATCCACTCATCATAACAGCATATTAGTCATATATTTCGAGTCTGACGTTAAATAGCATCTTTCTCAGATACTGTAACAATTTTTTTTTAATGAAAATAATAAACATAAAAAAAATACTTGAATTATTAAACTGGAATGATATCTTAAATTATGCACATTATACCAAAAATGCTGTCCAATGAACTCAACTCGTATAATGTAGCTGCCTTAAAGGGACAGTTCACCCAAAAATATAAATTCTATCATCATTTTACTGATGTGTTTGACTTTCTTTCTTCTGCAGAACACAAAGACTTTTTCAGCTCTTTAGGTCCAAACAATGCAAGTGAATGGTGACCAAAATGTTTAAGCTCCAAAAAGCACATAAAGGCAGCATAAAAGTAATCCACAAGACTCCAGTGGTTTAATCCATGTCTTCAGAAGCAATCAAGTTAGTTTTGGGTGAGAACAGACCAAATAATACTCCTTTTTCCCTGCAATTGCAGTCTCTAGGCACGATCATGATTTCAAGCTCGATTACACTTCCTAGTACTTGACGCATGCGCAGAGCACTAGATGGCACATAATTGCTAAGAAGACTGCTAATTTATAGTGGAGAAGGAGTTACATTTGGGTCTGTTTTCACCTAAAATCTTTTGGATTGCTTCAGAAGACATGGATTACACCACTGGAGCCGTATGGATTACTTTTGTGCTGCCTTTATGTGCTTTTTGGAGCTTCAAAGATTTGTTCACCATTCAGTTGCATCGTATGGAGCAAAACAGCTGAGGTATTCTTCTATAAGTCTTCGTTTGTGTTCAGCAGAAGAACATTTATTCATTTAGCAGTTCACATACTAGTATGTACGCGTAGAGGATGAACAACCTATGGACCAACTTTAAATATTTTTCATTTTCTATTTTTGCAAGTAAAAAAAAATATGATTAATCCTGTATAATAGCCCATAATCAGACAGACTCGACAGACTCAACGGTTACTGCCAAACAGCTAAGGAAAACAAACAAAAAGCAGTATGACAGGCCTCCCTCCTCAGCTTCATTATTACTCCTGTTTCCCGCTCATTTCTGCCTCTCCCTCTCCTCTAGAGATGGAGGTATGAAATATCACATTTTTCCAGCATTTCTCCCTGAAGTGGACCTGGCAAGCGTTCGCACGGCATACATTTCTGCTTTCATATATTTAATTCCCCCCACCGCTTTTAAAAAACAAATCCCCCTCCCTCCCTCGGCTTTGATGTGTCTGCCGTGTTACCTGGGTTTGTAGAGCACGAACACTTATGTAGAAATTCTGTCGACTGCCAATTTCTCTTATCTGTGAACACATATGAGTTTGAATGTAGCAAATGTAAGGTTTTAGGTTTAAATGTATATGAAAGTGTATCTGGTCATTTTTGTAATCACCTTTATGTTTTATTGTAGTTTTTGTTTGCAAACAAATCTGAGAAAATGTTGAGATATTGTTGAGATCTCTTCTGAAACTCAAAAGGAGACACATGTGAGATTACTGGGGTCTTCTACTTTTTTTTCAAAGGAAAAATCTGAGCTGGAGGAGAATTACAAGTCTCCATTTGCTCTCTATTTAATCTCAGTCGATGATAAATAATTGAGATCGTAAAGAGTTTAAGAAGATATAAAGCATTTGATGAGAAATGTTTGAGTTCATTTTGAAAGGTCAGACTTTTGAATACACGCTTGAGTGCATTTTAATACATTGTTGTGATCTCTTGAAACTCCAATAAAAATAAGACTTACTTAAAGTCAGTGAGATTAATTAAAGTCTCCATTTGCTCTCCATTTAATCTCAATATTGGAGAAAAAAATTTAGATATTAAAGAAAAATGTTTGAGTTTGTGTTGATATATCTGACTTTGATTGTCAACTTTGGTATCATGGCAAATCTGAGCATAGTTTGAGACATGGTTGAGACATGTTTGAGATCACAGTTTGAGACATGGTTGGGGTCACAGTTTGAGACATGGTTGAGACATGTTGGAGGTCACAGTTTGAGACATGGTTGAGGTCACAGTTTGAGACATGGTTGAGACATGTTTGAGATCACAGTTTGAGACATGGTTGAGACTTGGTTGCAGTCACAGTTTGAGACATGGTTGAGACATGTTTGAGGTCACAGTTTGAGACATGGTTGAGGTAACAGTTTGAGACATGGTTGCGGTCACAGTTTGAGACATGGTTGAGACATGTTTGAGGTCACAGTTTGAGACATGTTTGAGACATGTTTGAGGTCACAGTTTGAGACATGGTTGAGGTCACAGTTTGAGACATGGTTGAGACATGGTTGTGGTCACAGTTTGAGACATGGTTGAGGTCACAGTTTGAGACATGGTTGAGACATGTTTGCAGTCACAGTTTGAGACATGGTTGAGGTCACAGTTTGAGACATAGTTGAGACATGTTTGCAGTCACAGTTTGAGACATGGTTGAGGTCACAGTTTGAGACATGGTTGAGGTCACAGTTTAAGACATGGTTGAGACATGGTTATGGTCACAGTTTGAGACATGGATGAGACATGTTTGAGGTCACAGTTTGAGACATGGTTGAGACATTGTTGAGGTCACAGTTTGAGACATGTTTGAGGTCACAGTTTGATACATGGTTGCGGTCACAGTTTGAGACACGGTTGAGACATGGTTGCGGTCACAGTTTGAGACATGGTTGAGACATGTTTGAGGTCACAGTTTGAGACATGGTTGAGACATGGTTGAGGTCACAGTTTGAGACATGGTTGAGGTCACAGTTTGAGTCATGGTTGAGACATTGTTGAGGTCACAGTTTGAGACATAGTTGAGACATGGTTGAGGTCACAGTTTGAGACATGTTTGAGGTCACAGTTTGAGACATGGTTGAGGTCACAGTTTGAGACATGGTTGAGGTCACAGTTTGAGACATGGTTGAGGTAACAGTTTGAGACATGGTTGAGGTCACAGTTTGAGACATGGATGCGGTCACAGTTTGAGACATGGTTGAGACATGTTTGAGGTCACAGTTTGAGACATGGTTGCGGTCACAGTTTGAGACATGGTTGAGACATGGATGCGGTCACAGTTTGAGACATGGTTGAGACATGTTTGCAGTCACAGTTTGAGACATGGTTGAGGTCACAGTTTGAGACATGGTTGAGGTCACAGTTTGAGACACGGTTGAGACATGGTTGAGGTCACAGTTTGCGACATGGATGAGACATGTTTGAGGTCACAGTTTGAGACATGTTTGAGGTCACAGTTTGTGACATGGTTGCGGTCACAGTTTGAGACATGGTTGAGACATGTTTTGAGGTCACAGTTTGAGACATGGTTGAGACATGGTTGAGGTCACAGTTTGAGACATGGTTGAGGTCACAGTATGAGACATGGTTGAGATCACAGTTTGAGACATGGTTGAGACATAGTTGAGGTCACAGTTTGAGACATAGTTGAGACATGGTTGAGGTCACAGTTTGAGACATGGTTGAGACATGGTTGAGGTCATAGTTTGAGACATGGTTGAGGTCACAGTTTGAGACATGGTTGAGACATGGTTGAGGTCACAGTTTGAGACATGGTTGAGGTCACAGTATGAGACATGGTTGAGATCACAGTTTGAGACATGGTTGAGACATAGTTGAGGTCACAGTTTGAGACATAGTTGAGACATGGTTGAGGTCAGTGTTTGAGACATGGTTGAGACATGGTTGAGGTCACAGTTTGAGACATGGTTGAGATCTCTTCTGAAACTATATGAGACAGGTGTGAGTTTATTGTGGTCTTTTTTTTTGTCAAAAAGACAAATCTGAAAATTGCGTTCCATTTGATCTCAGTAACTGTCTGAGGAGAAAATAGATATTAAATAATTAAATTACACACACGTGTATAATTATGTTGATGAGAAATGTTTAAGTTCATATTGAAATGCTGTAAATTTTGAATGGAGATTTTGGTATCTTGGACAATCTGAGCACAGTTTGAGACATTACTGAGATCTCTTCTAAAACTCATGTGAGGTTACTGGAGTCTTTTTCTGAGAGGACAAAAAAATCTGAGATTCAGGAGACCATTTGCTCTCCATTTAATCTTAAAGTCATCTATGAGAATCAATTGAGATGTTACAGAATAAAAAAGACACAATTACTTTTATAAGAAATGTTTGAGTTCATATTAAGATATCTGGTTTTTGATTTTGGTATCTTAGAACATCTGAGCACATTTTGAGACATTGCTGAGATCTCTTCTGAAACTCTTAAGGAGACTCATATGAGATTACTGGGGTCTTTTTTAATGGTGAAAAATCTGAGCAGCTGGAGACTTAGTCTCCATTTGCTCTCCATTTAATTTCAGTTTATGAGAAATAATTGTGGACTGGCGACCTGTCCAGGGTGTCCCCCGCCTTTCGCCCAATGTTAGCTGGGATAGGCTCCAGCCCCCCGCGACCCTGTACACAGGATAAGCGGTTGACGATGGATGGATGGATGGATGGAGAAATAATTGAGAAACAAAAGAGTTAAGACGATATATAAAGAATTTGATGGGAAATGTTTACGTTTATATTGAACGTAACTTTTGATTGCAGACTTTGGCATCTTGGCAAATCTGAGCACATCTGAGCACAATTTGAGACGTAGTTGAGATCTCTTCTGAAACACAGGAAATGCGTGTGAGATTACTGGAGTCTTTATTGTAAGAGGAGGACAAACAACTCTGAGAGGCAGGAGATATCAAACATCTAATTTGCTCTCCATTTAAGCTCATTATATGAGAAACAACTGAGATATTAAAGAAATAAAGAAGATATGTAAAGACTCTGATGAGAAAAATATGAGTTCATTTTGAGATCTCAGACTTTTGAGTGCACACTTTGGTATTTTGACAAATCTGAGCACTGTTGGAGATATTGTTGCAACATCTTCGGAAAGCACATCAGATTACTTGGATCCTCTTTACCAAGGAGAAAAATCTGAGAAGCAGGAGATATAAAAGTCTCCATTTGCTCTCAGATGAATCTCATAGGTGTCTAGGAGAAAAACTAAAATATCATAATGATCTCATTTGTGATTTTACTTACAGTTTCCCACAGATATTTGCAAAATCAAGAAACATATCTTTTACATTCTAACAAACTTTTTCCTATGATTGCTACACGTCTCACATTACGAATGCTTTGAGATGCCCAGTGTGCTAACATGAACCATAAACAGCCCATCATTTTCCATCAGTAGACATTTCGAATATGGCTGCTCATTGCTTGCCTGCAAATATGTTTCTGTTGATGCTCAAGAGTTAATTACGAAAGGCCTAGGGAGTGGTTTCGCTCAGGGCTGGCCATATGGGTCGGGCATATGCTGAGCATATATAGAAAAGGGTGGCATATTTAATTGATACCATGCTCCATTAACATCCACAGTGATGGAGAAGGGGGACGGTTCTACAGGGAACTACATCAAACAATCAGTGTAGACTCAAACAAACTATGCTACTTTAAAATGTCAAGGCAAACCAGGCGGAAGAGAGGCGAGATCAATCATCATCTTTGTTTACTGTTACCCTGTCTGTCTGTCCATTTAATCACTTTTACAAACTAGCAAAGGCTGATGGACATAAATATACAGCGTAATTGCTTATATTTTTGTATGCATTACTGACATGCAGTATAATGCAACATAGAACCTGCTGCTACCTCTTGTGCATACGTATTTTGCATCAGCACAGTAGGCGCAGACTGATCGTGTGAGGCCCAGTTTTAGGCTAAGGTATTCGCATGCTATTCTGTCTCGCTGAAAGTAATGTTCTCAAGCCTTTCACTAGGCTAAAAGATACTTTTAATAACAGTAATCGAACCATGTGCATGACAAAATTACGCTAAGGCCAAAGTATACTTCAGTTTATTGCGGTACGTCTCGCAGTGTGCATAAATGGTCCAGTATATGTAACGGGAGCCAGCTGATAGATAGTTGTGCAGTGTGTAAATCTCACTCTCCTGACCTCAAGAGGTGCACTAGTGACTGACGCTAGGGACTGTAGCCTTTAGCCTCCTTGTTAGCGCACCCGCCTCCCATGCCAGAGATGCCGGTTCGAGTCCCATTCGGAGCGGGGTGAGCACGTGGTGCCGTGACCCAGATGGGAGTGAGGTTTAGGGGGGTAAGTGTAACGGTAGCCAGCTGATAGATAGCTGTGCAGTGTATAAACCTCACTCTCCTGACCTCAAGAGGTGCATTAGCAACTGACGCTAGGGGCTGTAGCCTTTAGCCTCCTTGTTAGCGCACCCACCTCCCACGCCGGAGACGCCAGTTTGAGTCCCGTACGGAGCGGGTCGAATAGGACCGGTTACATATACTAAAGCCCAAAGTATACTTCGCCTGTCCACGTTCTGCGGTGGTCCGCACACTGTCCTCTTGAAGTAATTTTTGTCATCAGCAGTGTCTGTGGACCTCCGTGCTCAGTGTACGCGTATAGCCAGATTTGTCTGTCCACGTGGACTCTGCACGGACAAACCACGCTTGCGCAAGGTTGACTGTTGAGATAGAAGAGTCCACTAGGTGGCAATATGCACAGTTGGGCTGTACTGTCAAGCAGTAGTCAAGAACATATCCGTCTCCATCATTTTGTTGTTGTTGTTGTTCTTGCTTCCTCTTATGGCAGATCCTCAGTTTTTCTTCTTCTTTATCCTTCAGAGTGGATAGCCTGTAAATGACATGACTTGGTGATGCCCTCTAATGTCTGGCAGCATATAACAAAGCAGTTGAACCGTGCATGTGTCGAACGCATCCATTCGCGCTCATCCATGTGAGGTATACTTTCAAAGTTTTCTACATGCCATTCCGTCTGAGCATTTAGCCTTTCAAAGTATACTCTTATGACCGCAAGTGCAGACAGTCCGTATAGCCTAGCACTAAGTCACAGATTGTGGTTTTGATTAACCTAAATATCTAGGGTATACGTCGTTTTTCCATGTGCCATTCCAACTCGCAGGACTCTATTGACCACAGGCCCATACAGACATGTTCAAAACATTCGCACTATAGCTGGGTCTCCATCACATTATTGTTATGCGCATTTTGAATTTGCGCATAAGAAATCCTGAATGAAATTCTTGATATGCGAATAAACTCTCAAAATTTGAATGCGCTTAATGAGATTCGCGTTAGTTAAAATTTACATTAAGGTGATGATAATAGTTTATTCACATAACAATGGCATGTTTTGACAATTTGTGCACGTGTTATGGGCTTGGCTGTGATGTGACTGGCCTAACGAAAGGTCCGACCTTGGCACTCAATTCTTCGAACATTGGAAGTGTTTAACCCACAGCTAGATTTTATATTGGGTCTACAAAATCTGCAGAACATTTTGGAGAGCGGGCACACCAAACTATGCGGAGGCTGACGGCATATGTGCATAGCGACCATTTCATTCCTCTGTGCATCAGATATAACGTATTTTGTGGCGTTTTATAAAACGAGGTCTCCAAAATGACAAGGATGCTCCCTCAAGATAATGTGCATGACATAGTAG
Organism: Xyrauchen texanus; assembly: GCF_025860055.1. NCBI lineage: Eukaryota > Metazoa > Chordata > Actinopteri > Cypriniformes > Catostomidae > Xyrauchen > Xyrauchen texanus. The sequence goes on from NC_068287.1 coordinate 43,208,142, forward strand.
ATGGAAAAGCGCAATGATATGTATCATCTTTTTTTTTTAAATTTAAGACAATAATGCACTTAAAAATGCTAAACATTTCAGTCGAAACCTAGCTTATGACTGTTTTGTGATTTTCTGTTAGCACAGTCAACGGTAGGCGCATACGACACGCAATGGAGTGGTGGTGGTGTAGTGGTCTAAACCACAGTACTGGTAAACTTGTAATCAGAAGGTTGCTGGTTTGATCCCCACAGCCACCACCATTGTGTCCTTGAGCAAGGCACTTAACTCCAGGTTGCTCCGGGGGATTGTCCCTGTAATAAGTGCACTGTAAGTCGCTTTGGCTAAAAGCGTCCACCAAATGCATAAATGTAAATGCAATGATGTGAACTATTTGCAAGTCTACCAGCATGTAGAAAATCATAGAATACAAGTATTAAACTTGGCACATAATTCATCCATAATTCGTTTGTGCTACACAACATTGAAGGAGGGACCCGAGACATAACTAGGGACCAGAATATCATAGAGATTTGGGGATGGGCTTTTTTTAAACTTAAATAGCCACCTAAGGCAACCACATAGCACTGTGCTCAAAACCACAAAAAAAAAAAAAAAAAAAAACGTACAAACCTGATAGAACAGCCTGGAAACTTTTTGCATAGGCAAGGACCAACCACATTGTCCACCCAAAATCGACTTCTTCTTTAATATTCGGTTATTTAAAGAAACAAAATAAAAACTACAAACCTATTTTATTCATAAAGTTTCTGAATAAAAACGTCCATAAGTCAGGTCCGTTGACTTATGGATGTGTTCTGTGTGTGTGTGTGTGTGAGAGAGAGAGAGAGAGAGAGAGAGAGATGCAATCTTTCATTGCTGTGGATATGAATAGCTGGTGTTACAGCCACATTTTGGTTAGCCAGCGTCTGGGATCTATTATAGTATTGTGTGTGTGTGGATGCGCACACACATCTATACGTCTGTTATTTTAGTGCTGCATGTATTTTTATAAGAGTGCATTTTAGAGACACATTTAATCAGTGGAATATGTGTGCCAGAGTTTGCTCGGATTTGAACTGCATTGAAATAAAGTATGTATATCTAATTCCGAAAGACAGCTGGAATTCGCTTCATTTCAGAGTTGTACCGTGTGTCTTCAGAAGTATTTTAAGAGAGCAAAAAAATCACAAATGAAATCTTTTAAATATCTCGGTTGTTTTTCACAGACAGCAATACAATTAAAAGGAGAGCGAATGAGAGTTTTGCTGAAATTTCCAACTTCTCGGATGTTTATTTTGAGAAGCTGTTGCCAGAAATCTCACGTGTCTGCTTGAGAGTTTCAGAAGAGATCTCAAAAATGTCTCAAACTATGCTCAGTTTTGCCTAGAAACCAAAGTCTGCAACCAGAAGTCCGAGATCTCGATATGAACAACCTGAGCAATGAAAGAGCAACTTCTGAGCCATATAATATAATGTAATCTAGTTCATTACCGATTACTTAAAAATCAGAAGTAGATACAGTTCTCCTGCCCCATAAAGCTGCTGTGTGAACAGACCTTGCTTTTGCCCCCCTGCTTTGCTGTGTGATTTGACACTATCCCTTTAATGTATAAACTGGAATGGGGCTCATTCAGTTCCGCAGACTCAGTCAGTGTTCCCCCAGCTTACAAATGAACTGGGATGAATGGACACAACACTCTGAGAAAAAACAAACCATATTGGCGGCCGTATAGGGAGAAAGAGTCGCTGTGTGAGCGTTTTTTGCTGAATAAGTGACGGACATACTGGGAAGTCAGCAGGTGTGAATGGGAACCGGTTTGGAGAGTCTGGTCTTACTGCGCACAGCATGCCAAGCTGCACTGAGCTCACGATGAGACCTGCTGAGTTTGATTACAGGCCACATGTAGATGTACGCAGCAAATGGACGGCACAAAATTTGACCAGGATGTGTTTTGTTTAGTCTAGCTATTACATTTAGTTTTGATATGTTCTTGCCCATGCAAAACTTGCCCCTATGATACTAGGGTTTTGTGGTTGGTTGCCAAGGCATTGCTATACAGTCGCTAACGTGTTCTAATGATTGCTTTTTAGTGCAAAAAGCAAAAGAACCCATCTCCAATTCTCTATGTTATTCTGGTCCCTAGACAGGGCAAATTGAAGGAGGGCCAACCTCCTTCAATTTAAGTGTATTGAATTTCCTCACCAAAATTTTGGTCATTCATCAGATGAAAATTTTAGTCATGATAGCCTAGAAATATTATAGCAAACCTCTCCAATTTAAATATTATTCATGTCCAATTGCTTGTGTAAAAAGCACCTCTGTGATGCTTGTGTGCTGTGGGTGGTCGACAAGGTGTTGGTTTATGGTTGCTTAAGTGTTCCTTTTGGTTGTTAGTGCGTTGCTATGAGGTTGCTAGGTTGTTGTGGGTGGTTGCAGGGCATTGGTGTATGGTTGCTTAGGTATTCAAGTCATTAAGTGGTTGTATGCCTGTTGCTAAGCAGTTGCTATGGTGTTGTGAGTGGTTTCCGGGAAGTTGCTATGGCTACGCAGATGTTCTAAGTGGTTGTTAGTGCATTGCGATGTGGTTGCTGTTTTGTTTTGGGTGTTTGGCAGGGCGTTGCTATATGGACGCTTATGTGTTCTACGTAGTTGTTGGTACGTTGCTTAATTGTTTTAAGTGGTTGAGAGTGTGTAGCTATGTGGTTGCTAGGGTGTTGTGGGTGATTGCCATGGCATTTCTATGGTTGCCTGGGAGTTCTAAATGGTTGTTAACCTGTTTATTTCCTGTCGCTTGGGTGTTTTGGGCGTTTGCAAGCGCGTTGCATTATGGTTGCTTAATGTTCTAAGTAGTTGTTGGTATGTTGCTATGTGGTTACTATGGTTGGCCAGGTGTTCTAAGAGGTTGTTAGTGTGTTGTTATGCAGTTGCTAGGGTATTGTGGGTGGTTGCCAGGGTGTTGTTATATGTTTTCTTAAGTGTTTGTCAGTGTGTTGCTTTGTGGTTGCTAGGTGTTGTGTGTGGTTGTCAGGGCTTTGCTTAATGATTGCTTAGGTGTTCCAAATGGTTGTTAGTGCATTGCTTTACAGTTACTAGGGTGTTGTGGGTAGTGGTCAGGGCATTCCCATATGGTTGCTTAGGTGTTCTAAGTGGTTCTTAGTTCGTTGCTATGCAGTTGCTAAAGTTTGATGTTGTGGGTGGTTGCCATGGCATATCTATGGTTGCTTGGGAGGTCTAAATGGTTGGTAACATTTTGCTATGCAGTTGCTAGGATGTTTGGGTGGTTGTCAGGCAGTGCTATGGTTGCTTAGGTGTTCTGAATGGTTGTTAGTGCATTTCTATGTAGTTGCTAGGGTGTTGTGAGTGGTGGTCAGGTGTTGCCATATGGTTGCTTAGGTGTTCTAAGTGGTTTTTAGTTCATTTCTATGCAGTTGCTAAAGTTTGATGTTGTGGGTGGTTGCCGTGGCATTTCTATGGTTGCTTAGATGTTCTAAGTGGTTGTTAGTGCGTTGCTATGTGGGTGGTTGTCAGGGCATTGCTACATGTTTAGGTGGTCTAAGTAGTTTTTAGGGCATTGCTATGCAGGTGCTACAGTATGGTGTTGTGGGTTGTTGCCATGGTGTTGCTATTGTTGCTTGGGAGTTTTAAATGTTTGTTAACGTTGCAATGTGGTTGCTAGGGTTTTTCAGGTGGTTGTCAGGGCAATTCTGTTGGTTGCTAAGATGTTCTAATGGTTGTAAGTGTATTGCGATGTGGTTGCTCTGGTGTTGTGGTTAGTTGCCAGGGCATGCTATATGGATGCTTAGGTGTTCTAGGTAGTTGTTGGTGCATTGCTGGTGCATGGACGGAGCACTACCTTGAGCTATACGCAACGCTGAACGTGGTGACTGACACGGCTCTCAACGCCATCCCAGACCTACCAGTCATGGAGGAGCTAGATACCCCACCAACCATGGACGAGCTCAGCAAAGCCATCGACTGCCTTGCCTGCAGGAAGGCGCCAGGGAGCGATGGAATCCCTCCCGAGGTTCTAAAGAGCGGAAACCAGCCCTGCTAAAACCACTTCACGACCTCCTCTGTCTCTGCTGGGAACAGGGCTACATCCCCCAGGACATGCGAGACGCTAACATTGTCACCTTGTACAAGAACAAGGGAGACCGTAGTGACTGCAACAACTACCGGGCATCTCCCTCCTCAGCATTGTAGGCAAAGTGTTCAGCCAGCGTCGCTCTGGCCCGCCTGCAGACCCTCGCCTCCGCGTCTACCCCGAGTCCCAGTCGCGGCTTCAGGGATGGCCGATCAACAGTAGACATGATCTTCTCACTACGCCAGCTGCAGGAGAAGTGTCAGGAGCAGCATATGCCACTCTACATCGCATTCATCGACCTCACAAAGGCGTTTGATCTGGTCAGCAGAAGCGGACTCTTCAGGTTGCTGCAGAAGATTGGTTGCCCCCCGCACCTGCTTGCAGTGGTCACGTCCTTCCACGAGAATATGCACAGCACAGTATGCTACAACGGCGCAACATCCGAAGCCTTCCCAGTCAGCAGTGGAGTGAAACAAGGCTGCGTCCTTGCGCCCACACTCTTTGGTATCTTCTTCTCCATGCTCCTCCAGTACGCCATCAAAGACTGCAGCGAGGGTGTCTACATCCGCGACTAGGTCGGACGGCAAGCTCTACAACATAGCCCGTCTCCGTGCCAAGACCAAAGTCACAGAGGTACTCATTCGTGAGATGCTCTTCGCTGATGACGCAGCCTTGACTTCACACACGGCAGACGGACTCCAGCAGCTTGTCAACTGCCTCTCACACGCCTGCAAGGAGTTTGGATTGACCATCAGCCTGAAGAAGACCAAAGTCATGATGCAGGGAGCAGAGACCCCTCCAAACACCGCCATCGACGGGTACAGCCTGGACGTTGTTGAGAACTTCACGCACCTTGGGTCCACGATCTCAAGTTCGTTATCCATCGACCCTGAGATCAACAGCAGAATCGCCAAGGCAGCCGCAGTCATGGCCAAGTTAAATCAGCGAGTGTGGAACAACTCTAGCCTCACTGAGACGACCAGACTGCGCGTGCGTACCAAGCCTGCGTGCTCAGTACGCTCCTTTATGGCAGCGAGTCATGGACCACCTACGTAAGGCACGAGAAGAAACTCAACAGCTTCCACATGCGGTGCCTGCGTCGCATACTGCATATCAAGTGGCAGGACAAGATCCCCAACACCAAGGTGCTGGAACGAGCCAACATGAGCAGTTTGTATGCAACGCTCAGCTGAAAGACGGCTCGCGGTGGCTTGGGCATGTCAGGAGGATGGACGCAGGCCGCATCCCCAAAGACCTCCTCTACGGCGAGCTGGCTGAAGGCACCAGAACCACAGGGCGCCCCAAATTGCGCTTCAAAGACGTCTGCAAAAAGGACTTGAAGCAATGCGGCATTGCCCCCAGCGCATGGGAGAGACTGGCTGATGATCGCTCCGGCTTAGCGACAAGCAGTCCGGCAGGTAACAATCAAAGCAGAAGCGGCACGAAACGACACTGCCGTGGCAAAGAGAGCTAGGCGGAAGCAGCGGCAACAGCAGCCTGACCAGCCATCCCCCTTCTCCTGCGCCCAGTGCGGCAAGGACTGCCACTCTAGAATTGGTCTGTACAGCCATTCCCGGCGGTGCAGATAGACGCACCGAGCTACACCATCGTCTCCCGAGACGGACGGTTGCCGACGACGACGCTATGTGGTTGTCATGGTGTTGCAATAGTTGCTCAGGTGTTTCAATTTGTTGTTATTGTGTTGCTATAGGGTTGCTAGGGTGTTGTGGGTGGTTGCCAGGGTGTTGTTATATGGTTGGCCAGGTGTTCTAAGTGGTTGTTAGTGTGTTGCTATGTGATTGCTAGGGTGTTGTGGGTTATTGTCAAGGCATTGCTAAATGGTTGCTTGGGTGTTCTGAATATTTTTTAGCACATTGCTATGCCGTTGCTAGGGCATTGTGGGTGGTTGCCAGGGGGTTGCTTTATGGTTGCTTGGGAATCTAATGGGTTGTTAACATGTTGCTATGCAGCTACTATGAAGTTCTGTTTGGTTGCCAGGGTGTTGCTATATGGTTGCTTTGGTGATCTAAGTGGTTTGATAGCGTGCTGCTACATGGTCGCTTAGGTGTTTTGAATGATTGTAAGCGCATTTCTGTGTGGTTGCTAGGGTGTTGTGAGGGCTTGCAAGAGCATTGCTAAGTGGTTGCTTCAGTATAATGGGTGGTTACTAGCCCGTCCAAGACAAAAGAGCCCACACTTCTGTTATGGAGGTCTCCTCTCCTAGTCTATTATATTCTGGTTGCTCGTTATGACTCTGGTCCCTCTTTAAAAAAACATTCCCCCATTTTAATGCCATAGACATAAAGAGCTTAAATCTGATTACTTAGAAAATAAATAGCACACCTCTTCTCAATAAGGCATGATTTGAGGTATCATTCATGTCCGTAGTATGTTATGTGCTGACATTTATGGTTTGGGGTTTTGAAGAAATCCTAATCCTTTTTTGCTCTATTTACAGGCTGTTCCTAAAGGCCTTCAAGTGGCAGAGTTGGCAGTTTTGGAATTCATACTTCTAAACATAAAGATTTCAGTTAGAACCAAAACGGGTTTAACACTGATGTTATCACTGATAAGTTCCTCAAAAGACTTTTTATAATCTAGTTTTTTTAGAAAACCATCTATGTCTGGGTGCTTTAAATAACTCAAAAATCAATCAACTGATGTTAATAATCACATGAAGAAAATGCATTGACTGATGAATTATTTTTCAGGCCACGGAACCGTTCCTGGTGAATGAAGACCTGTCCAGAGGTCCTGGAATACCAGAGTGCTTCGTAGTATCTGATTCCTACAGGGTATGCCTCCATTTTACTGCATTATTGCTTTAGCATTGTTATTGTTGATATACTGTACATTTCAAGTCAAGAGCAACTATTCTCAACTGCAAAACATAACCGTTAATTATTTCAATATGCACATATGCATAGTAAAACGCTGAAAAAGAGTTCAGAAAGTTAGTCTCATAACTCCACCGGAGCTCTGTTTTCTTGTGGGAAATGAAAATTATAACGTGCATACTTCTATAAAATGAAAAGTGTACATGAGGGTAAAGAAAAAAACTGCTATGCAAATATGAAAGAAGCAGAGCTTTTAAAATTCCACCCAGCGAGCTCGCTGGATTTACGGTGATGGGAGTGAAATAAAATGGTAATAAAAACAGAAGGGTGGGACGCAGTGATGGAGTGATGGGAAGGGGAGTCAGTGGATAACTGAAAATGAGACTGTTAATGAGCTGGGAGCCACTTTCTACTCATCGTTTCCAGTGGATCGCTCTTGCCAACGTATTGGAAAAAATCTGGGTCTCAGAGTCTCAGAGTGCAGCAGATACTCGCAGAAATGGAGGGAAAATTATAAAAACGTGAATGGTGTTAAGTTGAAAAGGGGGTGAGGTGTAAATTATTGCAGCCTTGGATATCAGGAATGAGCCTTCTTGTATTGTCCTTCAAGTTAATTTAGAGAAAGACTGAGGGCCTATACTAATTACAGAAGTATATTTGATGTTTTTGATTGCTCACACTGATAAAACATCTAAACTAAAATGTTTCTTTCATGTCAATAATTTTGTATATTGTTGGGCCCGTGCAGTTCCAGACTGATCTCCTGACTGTGTATTCATCGACAGTAGGTCAAAAGTTCTTCTGCTGAAATTGACCCTTCGCTAAGCCCCGCCTTAAAAGTGTTTCTAACCAATCCCGTCTTACTAACTGTTGCCCCACTGCCATTTCTCTGACAAGTGTTTGCGTTTTTACAATGAGAGCCTATGGGAGTAATGTGTGCTTGAGTAGTTTTAAGTGTGATTTTATCGAAATGATTCCAAAAATGTAAAAAACTTATATAGAATATAAATATATAATTATACAAATATTGAGAAGAGCATGCTATGGATTAAAGTGTGTCATTCCTCATACCCATGTGAACATGTATAACAAAACCGAGGACACCTACATTTGCTCCTGGGTAAATTAAAGCTAATAACTTAAGATTCAATCATTTAGGCAGGGGCGTAGAGTCCAAGAGGGATGGGGAGCGATAACCCTCCCAATAATCAAAACAAGCAAGTCAAAGTTTTGGCAAAAACCGCACCGCTCATGGCAATCTCCCATTCATTCCTATGGGGAGTTCAACAGACCACATAAGAGCAAGTAACTTCACTAATAGGCAGAGTTTAGCTAAGGGTCTGTGTCAGAGATTACTTAGCAGAGATGGGCCACTTCTATTAAAATTAATGGGAGAAATTTAAACACCCAATGGCAGCCAACGGTCAACAGATGTAGAAAAGAAGTCCCAGCTTACAGATAAAAGAGCCAATCACCTTTTAAATAAAGGCATCTCCTGTCAATCAACTCAAAAACGCTCATGTGCATTAGCTATACAAGCAGAGAAAATTATGTTTTTAGAGTAATCTGAGGTAAAGAAACACAATTTATGACACAAGTGTTGTCAGATTTTACTGTTGATTTGAAATATGCTCTTTGATTGTAATCTTGTCCAACCGTTTAGGAGATTTCCTTTTTTTCCCATTCAAGCATACAGCACTGGTATGACTGGAAATAGCCCCCAAGAGCATTCCAAAGATGGCCGACATTGGACTGACATGCTAGAAAGACTTTGTCTGTGCTTACTTACATTCTAACCACTGCCTCCAGTGGGCGAAGCTGGATTTGCATATGTGAGCTCCAGTTTCCGGAAGATATGTCCACATAGTGGCGCCAAAAGTGAATTGCATCGTTAGTTGTAAATGATGTAATACAGTCAACAGAAATACATATTTTATTAACCATATGCCCTAATCCTAATCCCCAACCCTAAAGTGTCAGTGGAGTAAAAATGTTATTTTAGAGTGAGAATGCAACCAAAAAGTTTTACTCACCACTGAACTAGACAATGTGTAACACTGAAGACAAAAATAAGCACACAATATATACACCTAATACTGTATATAAAAATATCCTGAATAAACCCCAAGGTAAACATTTCACTTTGTTCACAGTAAACTATGTGCAATTATTGTTTTGTTCCTGTAGAAGAAAAGTGCAACACCAGCAACTAATGTCAAAAGATGAGACCAGAGATCCAAGTGTAGAGGCAAAGAAACAGAATTTATTAACAATTAAACATAGCAGAGCTGGTGAAGAGTGAGTTGCACCTGTCACTGAATGCAGCTTGTTGATGATGGAGTGTATTCATAATCTTGTGTGAGTAGTGGTAGGCCTGCCCATTAGTCTAGGGATGAAACCCAGAAGACAGACTCATGGCAGCCCCCAGCTGTTGGCAGAATTTTGCCCAAAACCATGACTTGGGGGTCCCCTGTCAGAAACCACATCAACCGGGAGGCCATGAATGTGGAAGATGTGATTAATGACCTCAACCGCTGTCTCACTCGCTGATGGTAACTTGGGGAGGGAAAATAAATGAGCCGTCTTCGAGAACTGGTCCACAGCATGTTACCATGGGACGGGGGAAGACCATTGACAAAATACATGGGTATGTGGGACCAGGGTCTCGAAGTGACTGACAGAGGTCAGAGGAGCCCGGTAGGAGGCTAAAGGTAGGAGGTCTTGCTAAGTGCACAAACAGGGCAAGTGGACACAAACCGGCAAATGTCCTGCGTTAGCAAAAGCCAACAGAATCGCTATCTAATGAGTGCCTGGGTACGAGCAGCCCCTAGATGGCAGGCGACATTGGCGAGTGGCCCCACCGGAGGAAGTGTGTCCGCACCGAATGCGGAGCAAATAACAGATCCGCTGGGCACTCGGTGGGCGAGGTGGTATTGCGCAACGTGGAGCGTACTTTAGCCTCCATGACCATGTCCCCTTCACAGTTTCAAAACATCGAGACCGGGCATCGGGCTTAATGTTTTTAGAGCCCAGATGATACAACAAGATGAAATCAAAGTGCATAAAAAAAGTGCCCAACGAGCCTGTCTGGAATTTTGACACTTTGCTCCTCAGATATTTTCCAAATTCTTGAGGTCAGTCCAGACCACAAAAGGTACCCCTGATCCCTTTAACCAGTGGTGCCACTCCCCCAAGGCCAATCTGACTGCCAACAATTCTCCATAATTCTGTTTTGCTTGGGTGAGTCTCTGCAAGAGCAAAGCACATGGATGCATCTTCCTGTCCGAGGAAGAGAGCTGCAACAGAACAGCTCCTGCACGACCTCCACCATGAACTGACGTGAAGGGTCGGGAGTGTTTAGAATGGGACCGGTAGTAAATCTTTCTTTTAATTTAGAAATCGCGGCTTCGGCACGTGGGGATCTGAAAAACTCGAGCTGTCTGTAGTTTCAGATAAAACGGCTATAAAAATGGGAAAACCCCAGAGACTGCTCTGGCCTTAACCGGATCCATGCGCACTCCCTCATATGAGACGATGAACCCCAGGAACAGCACCGATTGCGCATGAACAGCACACTTCTCTGCCTTAATGAACAGCTGGTTCTAGGCAAGCCATCATTCTTCTCCATGAAGATGAACCCGCCCCGCAGGAGAAGAAAAAGGATGGATGAGAATCATTAATGTACTTATTCATGGCCTCCCGGATATAATATAACTGACCTCGTGGTAGAGAAGTATCAGAAAGCAGATCGATAGCGCAATTGTACAGGCGATGAGGAGGAAGGGTCGCAGCGTGGGACCGACTGAACACCGCCCTCAGATCATGGTATGCCATTGGTCCTCCGGATAAATCCGCCAGTTCATCCTGAAACAAAACACAAGACTAGACAAGAGAGACAACAGAGTTAAGACAATGGGACAGACAATATGGACTCCAGGCAAGAAAATAATTGGTTGACCAGTCTATTTGAGGATTGCTGACAGAGACTAGACCAAGAGGAAGGACAGCTTTTCCAAATGGTTGCCGGAGACGAGGGCGAGCGGTTTAGTGGAATGGGTGATGATGGCCAGGGATGTGCCACTATTAGAGTACGCCTTGATGGGCTCGTCCAGCTTGACCACCAGAATCCGCCATCTGGAAGCCATGGTGACATCCAGAAAATTCCCCTCCACCAAGGCAGAGACAGAATGGCTGGTCAGTCTGTACTGTAGTTGGGCAGGGAGAAGAGTCCGTAGTGCGGGGGTTTTACTCAGTGGAGTTGCGCTCACCAGTAACCCCCTTCCTACTGACGAGCGTTGGCTTGTACTGGGCAGTTTGCGGAGACATGACTGGTGCCAGCACAGTAAAGGCAGAGTCCCATGGAGATGCACCGCGGTTTCTCAGCGGGTGGTAGTGACGGTCAGCCGGCTTGGGATGTGGAGAACGACGTCGGTTGCGTCAAAGCACGAGACGCTTGTCCACGCTAATGGCCAGATCCACCTTGTCATCAAAACGGGGAGGCGAGTCCAAGGCGTAGATTTCATCTTGGTTGGTATCGGATGCAGCGAAGGTGTGGAACTCGATGCCACGATTGACTGGTTACCCTGGCCAGAACCCTCGCTGCTTCACGGCCTTGGGCCAAACGATTGAAAACTCAGTGGAGCTCTGCTGAAAATACCTGGAACGTTGAGCAGCAATGGCGGCCATTGTCCCGCATAGCGGTTCCCCACTTGCCGACTCTCCGAGACAGGAGCGTTATGACAAAAGCCACCTTAGCTGTCTCCGAGGGGAATGCAGAGGGCTGCAGCGAGAAAAACAGTGAGCACTTAGAGAGGAATGTGCAGCATGACCTCACCTCACCTGAGAATGGAGCAGGAGCGTTCAGACGGGGTTCTGAGCATCCGATCCTGGGGGAACAGCTGGGGCTGGTGCGGGAGCTTTGGCAGTGGGACCAGTATCGAAAGGAAGGTGAAGTCGTTGGACCAGTGATGTGAGCTCTGCAAGCTGGGACGCAATTATTTCAATGGCACAATTGGAGGTGGAGAACTGGTCCTG
>NC_068287.1:43225079-43305079 GCF_025860055.1 Xyrauchen texanus
TTATACCTTTTACACTTTATACTATACTATACTAAAAAAACTATTCAATACTATATTATACAATACAATACTATACTGTTCTATACTGGTCTATACTATACAATAGTATACTATACTATACTGTTCTATACAATACTATACTATACAATATAATACTATACTATACTATACAGTACTATTCAATACTGTTCTATACTGGTCTATACTATACTGTTCTATACGATACAATACTATACTATACAGTACTATTCAATAATATACTATACTATACTATACTATACTATACTATACTATACAATACTAAACTGTTCTATACAATACTATACTATACAATATAATACTATACTATACTATACAGTACTATTCAATACTGTTCTATACTGGTCTATACTATACTGTTCTATACGATACAATACTATACTATACAGTACTATTCAATAATATACTATACTATACTATACAATACTAAACTGTTCTATACAATACTATACTATACAATATAATACTATACTATACTATACAGTAGTGTTGTCACGATACTAGAATTTCTAACTTCGATACGATACCTTGAAAAATATCGATATTCGATACCATTTTCGATACCACAGAGAAAAAAACTGCCACAATATTAAGAGGGTAGAACTGTCTAGAACATGACAATGAGGTATATTTTACATGAACAAAATGTCCTGAGGTATTGCACTTGTTCAAAAGCCTCTCAGATTGCCATACATTCAAAAACCAATAAAGTGCAAGTAAATAAAAAGTGCAATCTTTTGTATTTCCAAGTCAAATCAAATCCAATCTCAATGTCAACAAAAGATACTTAAACGTCAAGGGGGTTGGGGTTGACTAGCTTTCATAAGGTCTCTCGCTCTCTCCCTCTCTGCCGTGCACGCGCTATGTATGTTGTGTGCGCGCTATCTATGTTATGCGTGCAGTATGTTCTGTCTCGCATGTGCGCTATAGATTCCGGGAGATTTGAACTAAATTGCGGGCATCAGGGAGACGCTATCAATATGCGGGAGACTCCGGAACTTCCGGGAGACTTGGGATGTCTGGCTTCATATCAAAAATATTTCCAGATAGCACTCCTGCTGTGTTCTTTATCAAACAAAACTGGTCGCTGAGCGCCGCATGCACTCGCCATCTTTACATTCACTTCACTTTTGCTATTTAACCAGAGCGAATGAGAGGAGTGCGAGTGTGTGTGGTGTTTGTCAACGCGCCTTTGGAGAGAAGTGAAAGTGACAGCTCGGCTAGTATCGATACTTAGGGAAATCAGTATTGGTACCGTTCAGATATTTCAGTATCGATATTTATCGAAATATCGATATTTTTGACAACACTACTATACAGTACTATTCAATACTGTTCTATACTGGTCTATACTATACTGTTCTATACAATACAATACTATACTATACAGTACTATTGAATAATATACTATACTATACTATACCATACTATACTCTTCTATACAATACTATACTATACAATAGACTAGTATACTATACAATACTATACTATACAGTACTATTCAATACTATACTATACAATACAATACTATACTGTTCTATACTGGACTATACTATACAATAGTATACTATACTATACTGTTCTATACAATACTATACTATACAATATAATACTATACTATACTATACAGTACTATTCAATACTGTTCTATACTGGTCTATACTATACTGTTCTATACGATACAATACTATACAATACTAAACTGTTTTATACTATGCTATGCTATACTATACTATACTGTACTATACTATACGGTTCTATACAATACTATACTATACAATACAATAGTATACTATACAATACTATACTATACTATACAGTACTATTCAATACTATACTATACAATAGTATACTATACTATACTGTTCTATACAATACTATACTATACAATATAATACTATACTATACTATACAGTACTATTCAATACTGTTCTATACTGGTCTATACTATACTGTTCTATACGATACAATACTATACAATACTAAACTGTTCTATACTATGCTATGCTATACTATACTATACTGTACTATACTATACGGTTCTATACAATACTATACTATACAATACAATAGTATACTATACAATACTATACTATACTATACAGTACTATTCAATACTATACTATACAATACAATACTATATTGTTCTATACTGGTCTATACTATACAATAGTATACTATACTTGTCTATACTATACTGTTCCATATGATACAATATTATACTATACAGTACTATTCAATAATATACTATACTATACTATACTATACTATACTATACTATACTAAACTGTTCTATACTATGCTATACTATACAATACAATACTGTTCAATACTATACAAAGCAATACTTTTATATAATACACTATACTATACAGTTCTATACTATACTATACAATACAATACTATAAAATACTACACTATGCTGTTCTGTACTATACTATACTATACAATACAATATTATCCTATACTATACTATACTATACTATAAAAAAATGTTTCAGGCAGCCAAATATGTGCTTCATGTTCAGGTAGAAATAGCTGCATATTTTAACTTTTTTTATGTAAAGTATACTGTACTATACTATACTATACTACACAATACAATACAATACAATATAAAACAATACTATACTGTTCTATACTATACTACACAATACTATACTATACTATAATATACTATACTGTTCTATACAATACTATACTATACTATACTATACTATACTATACTATACTATACAATAAAAAAAATGTTTTAGGCAACCAAATATGTGCTTCATGTTCAGGTAGAAATAGCTGCATATTTTAACTTTTTTTAATGTAAAGTATACTGTACTATACTATACTACACAATACAATACAATACTATACTACAGTATACTATACTATACTAAAAATACTATACTATACTATAAAAATCTTAACTTCTAATAATAACCATGCAAGCATTTACACTCAAAGCGTGACTCATAAGACACATCGGACAGACAAATAAGCCGTGCATTCAGTCAGAGAGAAGAGAGAGATAGACAGAGAGCGGGAGACCGCGTGCAAGAGGGAGGGAGAGAGAGAGAAAGTTTTCTCTTCGTAAAACTTTGTGCAAGCTTTCACTTTGAAGCGCTTTAGGCGGAGTTACAGCAGCATGGAGTGAGCGAGCAGGACCCAGCGCAACACTTCTCTTCAATAACGCATCTGAATAATAAACATGTACTCTCCATACTGCCTCACACAGGTAAACAACGCCTTATTATTCGTTTCACTTTCTGTCAGGTGATCCCTTCTACATTGCGACTGTCGCGCGTGTACGAGAGCTGTCTTCTGCACTTTTCCATGTTTGGTGGCACGTCTCCAACTTTCTTTTACGCGTCGCTTTGCGCGTGGTTTGAGCAGAAAATGGCGCTTCGATACGAATCTATTTGATTTAAAAGCAGGACAGAGGAGGAACAGTGCACGGATACATAGAATTTGGACTGTATGTGTAAAGTTTCGTCTTATATTTTCCGCGCCTACTTCCCCTCTCCAAATCTTTGACTTGTGGAGATTGTAAGATGCGTACGGGCTTTGGAAAGTTCCGCGTTTGACGTTGTCTCTGTTGAGTTTTAATAGCATGATCGCTTGGCATGCACAGATGTATGTAATATGTAAATGTAATACCCGATGCATGAAAGATTATTTTGGAGAGGTCAAAGGTCATCAGAATGCTAGTTTGCATTAATTTCTCATCTGACCCCATGAATATGTGTCATTTTAATTGCTGTTATGCATCTCATATAGGAGATTTGCAATTAATAGTCAGATATGGTTAAAGACATGCATCATTTGTAACAGGATTTTTATGCACCTTGTGAAAATATTGACTTGAAAACTTCCACATATTAATTTCTGTAAGGCCATGCTCAAATACTTTAATTCTTTGCAGTTGTATTAAGGGCTACATGCATATTAAGTCATGGCTCTAGTTTAATTCTATGTTTAAGTACCTTTTTTTGGCTTTTATTTATTTACATCTGCTGTTATGCATCTCATATTGAAGATTTGCTATTATTATAATTATTATAAATATATTATGCATATGTGTTTAGAGACATTTTAGAATTTGTAACTTGGTTTAATATGCAACTGGTTCGAATACCAACTTTATATATATATATATATATATATATATATATATATATATATTTCTGATGTATACTTGATGAATCTGAAACCATCTAATGATGCATCTATATTATTTATGCAAGTTATAGTTTCTTAAGATGTTTCCAAACTAACGAGAATTGCAAATTTATGCCAAAACACATCAATTAAATTTTTTTTCCTAAAAGGTCATGATAAGATGCTTTTCATAGCTTATTCTTTGCTGTTATTAATTTTTGTGTTCATGCTTGGCTCAAGTTTAATTTAGTTTAACGCAGCAATGTAGCTGTTTTATGTGCCTTTTTTATTTTTTTGGCTATACTTATTTTAAATTGAAAACTGTGTTGTTGATTAAATATTTTCGTCATAGTTATGCATGCGTCATATTGTGTTTTTGCAGTATTTAATTATTTTTTTGTGCAATAGTCTTTTTGCCACACCGTGTGCTGCACTCGATCCGGAGTCACTTTGCTCTTTGATCGCATATTTAGCCATTAGATGTATTTTAAGATACTGGACATCTATAGATGTATGCAAAATAATCCCAACCCCCCAATATGATCCTTTGATCTTTAACTTTAATATTTGATACGTTATTCAAGGAAGTTTGCATTCAGTCGCATCTGAAGGATTTTATTGTGCTTTGTTTGCACTAAGCGTATTATATTTTCTGTTTTGCATTTCAATTATACCGTGTATTAACATGGATATTGAGAATAGTTTTACCTTGTCTTAAAACGTAAACCTTCTTTTCTAATTGCAAAAATGTAACACTTTAAATAAACTTTTGTAGTTAGTTATTGTGTATAAATGCTTGCAAAATGATATGCACGTTGCAAATAAACATTTCAAGACAAATATTTGAAGTTCTCTTGTGTTACAAGAGCTGAAAGGCAGAGGATGACACATAAGTCTGTTTTTACTTATAAGCAATATCCAAATAAAATGTCATTTCAATCAGTTTAAACGCTTTGTAATGTATTACGTCTATTTCCAAAGTCACAAACGCACACTTTTCCCCTTTTTCTACGGATGTCTTTGTCTCACAGTACTTGCATTTATCTAACCCAGCGTACACTGGAAAGAATAGCTGCCCTTTATTCAGCACACGATTCTTTCTCAAAGTTTTTCCGCAGCAGTTAGTGCATTCTCACTGTCAGATGGTGAAGATGTTTATGTTCCTGTCTTGGCGGACAGTTGGCTTGCAATGCATGTGCAATTCTTTAATTCATTCCCGATTTTTACAGTGGTTCTATTAAAACAAGTTTACATCCATGCCCCCCACCGCATGCTTGCAGAACCAGGGAGTGTGTGTTTTTCTTCGGGCATGCAAGCTGCGGTCTGTTTCCCATTAAAAATACAATAGTTACTGTGCTCACAGTTGTGTTGCTTAATTGATTAAAGGGTGCAATTTGAACATGGAATTATTTCGTTACTTAATGGACGTATTATGTCTGGAAAGGATGTCAAAGGGGTTGTTTATAGCATGCATCGGAATATTATTTATATAGCTGTATGTTTATTAACAGGTACAGTAAATCGGATATTATATGTGCAAATCGTATGTTTACTGTAAGTTGCCTTCGCGGTATATAGTGTGGGTTGTTGCTGCAGATTTATCTACAGATTTTCGTGTTTGTGTTGCACTGAACCAGACCTGTGCCTGCTCCAGAGAAAACAATGAGAGTGAGCCAGTCGCAACAGGAAAAGCAAATATATTATATTATTATATTACAGGATATATTCATGTTTTTATTGGCCAGATTAAAGATATTAATCTATCTATCTGTCTATCTATCTATCTATCTATCTATCTATCTATCTATCTATCTATCTATCTATCTATCTATCTATCTATCTATCTATCTACCTACCTACCTACCTACCTACCTACCTACCTACCTATCTATCTATCTATCTATCTATCTATCTATCTATCTATCTATCTATCTATCTATCTATCTATCTACTTAACATGTAGTAATATAATTTGATCAATTTGAAAGCATTATATGGTGGACTTTTTTCAATTGTGCGGTCTGTGCGTCCGTCTACAGTTTTTGTGCTTGAATTTCGGAGCTTTGTGTTTCATGAATGCATTTACAATTTGGCTTGTTTGATGCCTGTTAAAATGACAACATGTCTGGAAGAACATGAATGGTATTAAATGTAAATACAAATCTTAAAAGAGTTATTGGGAAAAAAAAAAACTTTTCTGGAATGCCGTCTGGATTTTTTCACCCATAAATTGGAGTATTGCGGTTTAGACCAAGTGGGCTTTCTGATGTATTTGTTGTGGGGTAGTAATGTTACTGATGTAAACAAATGGTGCATGCTTAAAAAGCGTCCATTAATGGTACATTAAAGAAAGAAAAATGATCTGTTGTTGTTAAGGCTTTTAACTGTTTAATTGTAGATCGTAATGTTGCCTTCTGCGTTAAATTCTCTTATTTACCAAAGAAATGTAACAGGCCGTTGAAGGTCATTTTAAATGACATGAATTTGCTTTGTGCTGAAAATGAGGGTCGACATCAAAAATTCTAATTATGCACTTGTATTTTGTATAATTAGAGAGCGAGAGAGAGAGAGAGAGAGAGAGAGAGAGCGAGAGAGAGCAAGCGCGAGAGAGAGAGGCGCGAGAGAGAGAGAGCGAGCAAGAGAGAGAGAGAGAGCGAGAGAGCCAGCGAGAGAGAGAGAGAGAGAGTGTGTGTGTATGCAAGTATAAGAGATTATCAGATACAGCTGCTTGGGTCACACCTGCTTTTTTAAGCCTTGGTGTACACACAGATCACACACAGTTATTAACACACATAGTTATTTAAATTTCAGAACATGCAACCTCAGACCAAGCTTAGCTATTTTGTTATGTATACAATTTTAGTTAAGGCTAAAGTGGCAAGAATGACTTGGAGTTGCAAATGTATGCAGTTGCATTAGAAATATAAGCACTGGATTTCGTGGATACGTTTGCAGATGTGCCTTCAATTTAAAAGCAAATGTTAACAGACCACTTGAAAGTAGTTGGTTTACGTAACCAACACGGTATGAACTGGGTCGGGCTGCCTGGTCTACCACACATTTCGTCACTTTTCTCTTTTGCTCAGTTATTGTAAGGATCGGTGAGTCCGCTGGTTTGTTCCATTTGTGTTTCAGGTGCCGCTGTCTCGTGGAATCAGCTTTGCTATGGGAGCTCTGATCGTTTCCATGGTAATGCTGATCATGCCAACTATATTTACCCCACTCTGTTTGTGTTCTTGTCTAGATCGTTGCTCCGTGTTAGTCACTCACCACTCTCTCTCAGTCCTCTCTAGTCAGTCCTGTTGCGTGTTTTCAATATTGGTTGCCAGTCTTCGCTGTAGTGCCTGTATTATGGTTACCATCCGGTTGGTAACTTCGCTCGCCTTGACGCTTCACCTGAGTGTTTTTCATCGGATATCTCTCTGCACTGGATCTGCTCTTCACACTACCACAATGCACACATACCTATGAACACACTATCCTCCAGTGGATTCCTCATGGATCTGCGCTCTACACTAACAAGCCTACGAACACACTCTCCATCACCACGCTGCGGTTGGTGTCAGGTTCCCCTCACACTTCGCTAGCTCTGCTGTGTTTAATTATCAATAAAATCTGTTCCTTTGCCTCCACACTTGGATCTCTGGCCTCATTCTTCTGTCAGACATCAGTGGATGAGTGGATCCAGTGGAGGACGCTGACCTTTGATCTGTGCTTGCTCAGCAGGGAGTTTTCTTGGGTCGCCAGCAGGACCAATTCTCCACCTCCAACCACGCCATTGAGATAATGGTGTCTCAGCTTGCAGAGCTCACGTCACTGGTCCAACATCTTCGCCAGCCTCCCGAAACTGGCCCCAGCGGTTCCCCCCAGCATCGGATGTTCAGAACCCCGTCTCAACCCTCCTGCTCCATTTTCAGATGAGGCGGGGTCATGCCGCACATTTCTCTCTCAGTGCTCACTGTTTTTCTCACTACAGCCTTCCGCATTCCCCTCGGAGACAGCTAAGGTGGCTTTTGTCATAACACTCCTCTCTGGGAGGGCTGGCGTGTGGGTAAACACTATGTGGGACAATGGCCGCCCCTGCTGCTCATTGTTCAAGGAATTCTCGGCACAGCGCTGTCTAATTTTCGATCGTTCGGCCCAAGGCCATGAAGCACAGAGGGATCTGGCCGGTTTGTTCCAGTCGTGGGCTATGCCATCGAGTTCCACACACTCGCTGCATCCTGTGAGTGGAATGATCGAGCGCAGTGGGATCAGTTCCTGCAGGGGTTATCCGATACAATCCAAGATATGCCTTGGACTTGCCTCCCCGTTTTGAAGACCTGGTGGATCTGGCCATTAGAGTGGACCAGCATCTTGCGCTTCGATGCAGCCAACAGCAATCGGTTCCGTTCCTGGGGTTCATCGTCTCATCCGAGGGAGTGCGCATTTATCTGGTTAAGGTCAGAGCAGTTTCTGATTGGCCAACCCCAGATTCCCGCAAATCCTTGCAAAGGTTTCTGGGGTTTGCCAATTTTTAGCGCCGATTCATTCGAAACTGTAGCCAGCTCGCCGCGCCTCTGACGGATCTTGCCTCCATCCGTACTGATTTTGCTGGTCCCAGCAGGGCTGAAGCCACATTTTCTTTAAATATTTTAATTAAAAGGAAGGTTCACATCAGTTCGTGGTGGAGGTGGATGTGTCAGAGGTCAGTGTCAGGGCTGTTCTGTTGCAGCGCTCTTCCTCAGAAGGAAAGGTGCATCCATGCCAAACAGAATCGGACGTCGGTAATAGAGAATTGTTGGCTGTCAGATTGGCCTTGTGGGAGTGGCGCCACTAGTTAGAGGTACTTTTTGTCATCTGGACTGACCATAATAATTTGGAAAACATTCGTGAAGCAAGGCATCTAAATTCCAGACAGGCTCGTCTGTCACCAATTTATGAATTTTTACGCACTTTCCGGCCTCTAAAAACGTCAAGCCCTATGTTTTGAAATCGAGAGTTCCACCGCCCCTCCCGACACCATCCTACCTACCTCTAGGGTGATGGGCATGGCGTCCTGGGACGTGGAGGTTAAAGTCTGCTCCACGCAATGCCACCTTGCCCACCAAGTGTCCAACTGGCCTGTTATTTGCTCCACAATCAGTCCGGACACATGTCCTCCGGTGGGGCCTCTCGTCCAACATCGCCTGCAATTCAGGGGCTGCTCGTACCCAGGCTCTCATTAGAAAGCGATTCTGGTGGCCTTCGCTAGCGCAGGACGTTTGCTGGTTCGTGTCTGTTTGCCCTATTTGTGTGTCTAACAAGACTTCCTGTCAACCTCCGACTGGGCTCCTCCAACCGCTGTCAGTCCCTTCGAGGCCCTGGTTACACATTGCCATGGATTTTGTCACCAGTCTTCCCCCGTCCCATGGCAACATGGTCGTCATGACCATGGTGGAGTGGTTCGCAAAGGCAGCTCATTTCATTCCCCTCCCCAGATAACCTTCAGCGAGGGAGACAGCAGTTGAAATCATGAATCATATCTTCCACATTCATGCCCTCCCAGTCGATGTGATTTATGACAAGGGACCCCAATTCGTGTCACAGTTTTGGGCAAAATTCTGCTGACAGCTAGGGGCTAAAAAGGAAAATTCTCTAATGATTTACTCACCTTTAAGCCATCCCAGATGTGTATGTCTTTCCTTCTTCAACAGAACAGATATTAAGATTTTTGGAAGCACATTTCAGCTTTCTTGTATAATGAAAGTGAATGGGTGCCATGAGGCTGCTGGCTGTTCGATGGCACCCATTCACTTGCATTGTACAAAAAAAGCTGAAATGTGCTTACACAAATCTTCATTTCGGTTCTGCTGAAGAATGGAAGACATACACATCTGGGATGGCATGAGTGTGAATAAATTAAGAGAGAATTTTTATTTTTGGGTGAACTGTCCCTTTAATTAACTCAAGATGCTAAGACTTCAGTTAGTTCAATACAACCTCTGGGCAATCTGAGGTTTTAATTTGCAATCAGTTTTAAGACTTTCACACCTTATAGCAGTTGAATCCAAATTTTACTGAGCAGAGGAGAAAAGTTTTGCATCTCGCTTCAGGTTTAAACTTTAATAACTGTTCTTAGCGAAGAGGATCTGTGCAGATTGACCAAATAAACCTCACGGCTGTGATGGTTGAAGCCATCCGGCCACAAAAGGCTTAACTTTCTCTCAAAAATGACTTAGTCACTGTGGATTGAAGTGAAGCTCTCGTATAGCTTCGCTCCCCAGGCCCGGAAAATGAGTTGGAACATCTGCTCAAGGGATTAAAATCGAATGGAACCGCAGTCTGAATAAACAATAGTTTGAGTTTTCAGAATTGAATACTTTCACCTTAATTCACTTTTTGATTCACTCACACGTCAAGCTCAAATATTCCTTTTTTCGTTCGCTCACTTGTAGTTCTTTTTCAAGTTGTTCTTTCACATACACATGTTCACACTCAAAACACACAAATAAACACTCACATGCATGCCGTGAGTGTTGCTCAAGTGGTGTTGCCACAGTATTAGGCAGTTTTGCAGGAGCTAGTTGTCTATAACTGGTTAGTTGTCAATTATATTCTACATGTTTGAAAGTGTCATGGAGCTGCGTAAATTAAACGGTTTTCTATTAACTATGATCTATTGTTAAACTGTTCTTTATTGTTACCTATTATCTATTAATCAAACTGTTGTTCTAATAACATGCGCTCTATAAGGACGGCTTGTGCTCTTGCTTACGGTCTCCAGCGTCTCCCGTTTAACGTGTTTAGATGTGCTCCTCAAATGGACATCGAGGGGGGAGAATAGGCTGAATGGGGTTAGGGTTGCCACCTGTCCCTTAAAATTCACAATTGTCCCGCATTGCACTGTAATTATAGAAGGAGAAAAAAGTTACAAATCATTTTAAAGGATGAAGTATAGCCTGTCACACCGCAAGACACTGCTGAAATTGCTTAAAATGTCAAATACCCAATACTTGCAAATGTTTTTATAGTTATGCCTGCATTGTTCAGTGATTGATGTCAAATGTTGCGGTTTAATGATCAAATATTTTTTAAATGCTCAGGCAGAATTTGGCTGGAAATTTTGAAGAGGAAATCTAGTCGATCTTACGTTTCACATCAAAGGACCGTGTTGGTATTGTGTGCATATGCGATAATCAGTCTGCTGGTGAAACCAGAGTCTCACGTTTGCCCAAACGGTGTCCAGTGGCGTTGAGCCGTGCTGGTTTCATGGCACAGAAACGGGAGTGCGGGATGGTTACAATGCCATATGGGCACAGAGACACTCTGTTCCTTTTACTAATTCATTCTCACGGGGCGACAGCCGTGTTCCTTAACCGACTGTCAAAGCCCTCGTTCACCCTCTGTAAGGTCTACAATAGTAAAAGGCCACAAACAAAGGCATTCCTTAGCAGTGTTTAGAGACTAGGTTAAATGGATCATTAAGTTATCATTTTATTTTACCTGAGGTTCATTTATTATGTTAAATGAGGTGTTTTGCACCAAAAACAGTCAGTTTTTTGTGACCATATTCCACCGTATCTTTGACCTTTAGAGTCAAACAGACTTTTATCAGTTTTGTTTTTTGCTGCATCCAAAAATTTACATTTTGTCATCATGTACTCACTTTCATTGTTAAAACCTATACAACGCTGTATAGGGATTTTGACGGGAAAGGAGGAGGCAAGAACCGGCTTGACAATATAAATTATAGTTTAATGAAAAACTAAACAAAAGACACAAACACACATGATGGTCAGCTGACCGTAAACGATCTTTCTCACATCGCCCCACCTTCCGCAGTCGGCCTTTATCCCTCTCGGAGGGTTAATTGGCCAAATAAGGGTGTGTATAATCAAGACCCGGCCCTGCCCTCCGCCCTGACACATTCCTCCCTCGTTCTCAAAGGCTGGGGAGCTCCCGGCATGCCGTACACCCCCCCCCCTTTCCCTGGAGAGGGGCGTGCCTTCCGCCCAGTCTGCCGGCAGGTCATCTCCGTCTACCTGGATGAGGGAGGGGACAAGGGGAGAGAAACAGAAATAATTAAAATAGGGGGGTACTTCCTGTAACAGTGTAGTACCCCCTCAAAAAACACTGCAAAATTTAAAAGAGAGGGAAAAGGCCAACACAGAGCGGCAGTGAGAGAGAGAGAGGAGAGAGAGATGAAAAAAAACAAAAAACTCACCGGTTCTCTGATGCACCGTCACGTGGTCTTCCATCACTCCTCCACTCTCTCAGGCAGATGGCAGCCGCTCCTCCCCGGGCAGACCGGAGTCAGACCTACGACCCCCGGCAGAGAGAACGCTCCTCCGCGTTCCCGGAGACTCGTGGGGACACTCCTCCGCCCCTGTCAGCGGCCCTACCTCTCCAGGCAGTCGGGGAGTCGCTTCCCTCCTCCCCTCGCAGACGGCGGTCCTCTCGACCCCTCCGCATTTCTGGGGGACGGCAGGGAACTCCTCTGCCCCTGGCAGTGGCTCCATCGCTCCAGGCGGTCGTTTATTCCAGTCTCCACTCACCTCGTGGACGGTGGCCGTTCCCCGCGTCTGGGCATTCGGGCTACTCAGTCCCCCGGTGGACGGCAGCGGCGATCCCCTGAGTGGACGGCAGTGTCGAGGACTCCACAATGGGGATCCCTCCTCCTTCCCTGGTTGCGGCACCAATGTAAAGGGAACATAAGGGAAAGGAGGAGGCAAGAACCAGCTTGACATAAATAATAGTTTAATGAGAAACTTTAACAAAAGACACAAAAACACACACATGACAGTCAGCTGAACATAAACGTTCTCTCTCTCGTCGCACCACCTTCCACAGTCGGCCTTAATTCCTCTCGGAGGCTTAATTAGCCTGATAAGGGACCGGGTGTGTATAATCATAAGTCAAAGTGCAAAGTCTTTGGTCATTAAGTTTTGGAATTTTTGTGCCAGCAAGCGCTGAGTCTAGGCACAAGTGTGTTTGGCGAAATCGTGTGCGCAAGGCGGTAATCTTGTTCTTCAGAGGTTCTTCTCCGGCACCGTCTCCATCCTATTACAAAGTCCATTCCCTGTCCAGCACCAATGATATAAACAAACAGACAGCAGATTCATAAGTAGTTGGTAGTGTAAATGGAAGGAAAATAAGTGTTGGTGGCTTAGTGGGCTAAAGCACATTACTGGTAATCAGAAGGTTGCTGGTTGCTAATTCATGTATTGAAAGACAAACAAATTAAACCAAAAACATTTCTAAATTTATATCCCACTTCAAACTAAATGAAAATATAATCAAAATAAACCGTTGTTGAATGGTTTTGGATGTGTAGCGAGGGTGACCAGACGGGACAGTCCCGATTTTACAAGCCGCGTCCTGACGGGGTTCCAGTCGGGATGCCTTTTGTCCTGATAATTCATCTTAGCTACTGGTTTGATGTCATTGGTCATCCAACCTAGTCTCATAGAATGAACGTTATATAACTTGGGGCTGGGCGATATGGCCAAAATAAATTTCACAAAATGTTTTTTCTTGTTCAACTATGTCATTTTAGCCAGATAGCTAGCTGCTAGCTAGCAGCTACCGAGCCTCATCTGGCCTCATTACTGGTTTCCATGACAACAGGGCTGTTACACTTCCTAACCAGCTGATATCATGACTGTGATTCATTTAGCCGCTTGCGTCTTTAGCGACACGTACCTGATCTGATCGTCTAGATGTATAACGTAGGCTAAATATAGAAAATTACAAAAAAGTTTATCATCAATATTTTTTTTCTAGAAATATCGATATCGTTTTATCGCCCAGACTTACTATTACTACATTTTGGAAAACTGACTTTTACGTGCTGCTTTCTACTTTTCGCTGCAGTTGAAATTAACACTAGAGGCGCAACAACAACTGTGCGTTTTATTCACTTCACACAAATCAAGAGTACAATGGCTGATTATGACTTTATAAACACTTATTTTTTGCTCTGTTACTCCTGCTATGTTATGGTATTGGAGTATCGGTATACAATTTTAACACATGTATTAAAGACCCATCTGCAGTAGCTCACCTAATAAAGACTCGGAAGACCGCAGTTCGAGCCCAGCCAAACATGCAACCTGACATGTGGGACAAAAGCGTCATAGAAGCATCATGAAATTACGTGTTTGTTTCAGAAAATGTGCTTTTCATATCGCATTTTTTTTCCACACAATCTGTTAGGTTTAGGTGTTGGTTTAGGGTAAGGATGTCTGTTTTGTTCACCTCTCATTTGCTTTTAGGATAGTATTGGTTAAGTTAAGTTTAAAGCTTTTGGTTGGGGAGGTACATTTTACTCATTTAAACCTCCATCCAATATACACCTTAAAAACCTTGTCTTATTACGACAGCATTCACTCGCTTTTGGCGCCCCCACTGGGCTTTCACTGGGAACTGCAGCGAAACGTGTAATGAAGCACGTAATTCCGTTTTGCAAAAATGTTGCCAATGTCAAATAATGTTCATGAGATCAGGCTGTGGTCGTTAAATACAGTATCTTGTCATTGATGATTTTTCATGACATGACCCCTTGAGAGTTACTGCTTATCAGGTACGACCCTACTTTCTCCAATCTAAGCTTAATATGCCAAAACAAATATAAGCAAGCAATTTGTAGGTTAGCTGTTTGAAAACAGTTTTTATTTTCATTTAGTTTTGATTAGTGACGCTGGTGACGCAAAAATAAAAAATAAAAATGTACACTAAAGAACTACTCGTGGCCTTTCAAACGAATATCTCAAGGTTTATAGGAGGTCAAATACAGGAGGATATGTTCAGTCCACTATAGCAGTAATAAATGCCACAAAGAGACTTTATTCTGCTGTCCAGTGTATTAGGTGGTGGGAAAGACAAAGCTAGCCTGAATCAAGATGCATTTTGGCATGGACGAATACGGCAGAGAATAAAGTACCTTGTAGTTTTTATCTTAAGCTTCATGCAGAAAGGCCCAAACCAATCGGCTCACATTCGCTATCTGCACAGCTGTCCCAGTATCCATGGAGAATGGATTCTGACTGCCTTTGCCATGGGAGTCTCCAGCCAAAAGAATAGGAGGATATCCAGTGTGTGTGTGTGTGTGTGTGTGTGTGTGTGTGTGTGTGTGTGTGTGTGTGTGTGTGTGTGTGTGTGTGTGTGTGTGTGTGTGTGTATGTGTTTCCTCCACCCTTCCCCTTCGCTCATGTCACTACTGGCATGGATTAGGCCTTGGCACAAATTTGCCAGTGCACGTAGCACCGCTGCACCTCTGTGCTTGCTGATATGTTGCGCTGTTGCCATGGTAACGTAACACATTTGAACGCGAAAGCAAATTACATAATTTAGCTCGCATATACATAAGCTGTGAAACACAGTCGGTTGGAGTATGATTTGAGCTGATAAAAACATCCTCAATGATAGTATAAAAAAATTATGTTTATTACCGTTAATTGCATTAATTCTTCTGTTAAAACTCATGTATAACTTGAGCTCACATCATCATGGCAACGAAGTTGTAAAATTGGATATTACCTTTATGTTAACATGCATTGTTTGCGTCTCGTGGCTGTACTTAAAAAATAGTATTTTACCATATACGGATTGGCCCCATTGACTTCCATTGTAAGAGTTGTACTGTAACCTCAAGAGACAATCAATTCATTTTTGTGGTAATCACCATTATGGCACAAATGCTGTCGATTGAGTTTAACTTGTATTGAACCTGGAATATTCCTAAAATCTTTGCGTGAACTATCCCTTTAAAACAGAGTGAAACCGTAGCAGCTGTTAGCACAGGGTTGGCATAAAAATGGGCAAATGGACGACAATGTAGGAAATCAGATGTGCGATGCACACAGTCGTATATCGTAGATGTATGAAATTGTCAATCGTCAAAGGATGCATTCATAAATTATCTCTTTTTCTTTGTAGGACAGTATTATGTAGGACTGCAAGTGTTTGCTAGATTTATGTGTGGGCATGGTTGCGGTGGATAGTTATGCCAGTGTTGGCATGGGTTGGGTGCGCGGTGTTGCTAGGCAAATTTTCCCGCTCTGGCTTTGCGCTCCATTGGATCCATCTCTGTCTGTGAAGATCAGTTGCTCTTTGTTTTTGTGTAAGTGCCACGCTATGACAGATGACCAGAACAGGCTAGACGCTTGAGACCGCTATACTTGGTATGAGTCAGAGGTCATAGCCGTACGACCCTTTTGAGGGACACTATAAAAGTGTGACCCTTATCTGATCCAAATATAAACCATCCACTGCAGTGCACACCCATCAACAGGGGTGGACAGTATAACCAAAATCTTATATCATGGTACGGGTCATTTTACCCTCCTAATGGTAAACCTGGTCTAATCACCTGTTATTTAGAGATTTGTATATCAATTCCCAACGGATAAAATCAGAAACGGTATAGGATGGGTATACTTATAAATCGAAGGCATACATAATGCTAAATATGGCGGCTTTAGGAAAGGAAGTCCCATCTTACAGTTAAAAGAGCCAATCACCTTTTTATAAAGACACCATCTGTTGGTTTTCATCAAGGACATACATTGCACATTAGCTGGACCAGCTTGGTAAGTAAAGTTTTTACGTGATCTAAAGGTTAGGAAGCAAAACTGACTATATGATTGTTGTCAGATCTTACTGCCGATTTGAAATGCGTTATTTGATCGTAAGTTTAACCAACCATTTTTGGAGATTTCTGTCTGTGCTTGTATCCCACTTGTATCTAATGGCACTTTTCCACTGCACGTTACGGTTTGACTCGCCTCAACTCAACTCGCTTTACTTTTCTGAGCTTGCATTTCCACTGCAGTTTTGTGCCGCCTCAATGTGGGTGGGATTATAAATTGCGCCGCCTCTACTGTCAGGACATCATCTTAAACATGACACAAACTGACCAAAACAATAACACGAGCGCTAGCGGTTAGCTACTAGCTCATTGTGCTACATAAAGCAGTTGTTGCATAGTGATTTTACACACGTGTAACAGTTAAATTGTCCTGGTTGTTTTAGAAGCCTCCAGTAGCTGGTCGACTAAATAAAGTGAAGCTTTCAAGCGTAGAGTTAACGTAACAAAACGTCCCATCCTCCATCATGGATCAACACCAGTCCAGGGCGCTCTCCGTCCCATTGCTCGCCGGTTTAGATAGCGTCAATTTGGTCGAACCACGTCCCCTTTTCCTTGATGGTTTTGTAGTCACAAAGTTTTTTTTACTTTTCCCTACACTGTTGGGAGGTCCGGTGGTAGCCGTGTGCCGCCAAAAGCTGAGACACTTCCTGAGAGACTTTTTCATTTCGTTCATCGCTAACGAGTGGACCGTCTGCATCACGGTGTGGTTTTGCGCACAGCCATTTCTTTTTACAATTGAAAAGTCGTGTGAATAAATTATACTGTTATCGCTGTTGCTAACTTTAAAACTAGCGGGTTGATGTCGCGTGTCGGAAATCCAGTGACGCTGGTAGTGACGATTCTCCCTGACCAATCAGCAATCTGCAGGATTTTGACGTCTCATGTAGTACTACCTCTACCGAGGTGGTACTAAAAAGAAGTATCAGGTACCAGGTACTATCCTCAGTGGAAAACCCCAAAAAAGCAAGCAAAGTCGAGTTGTACCGTGCAGTGGAAAAGCCCCACAATAGAACGCAACAGTCTGGTTCTGGATGTAAAGAAAACCTTTTCCATATGGGAATTGATTTTTAGCGATAACATTGAAAGACCTACCATGAGCTCTAAGGTTGTATATGATCTCTATCTGTTAACACATTTCAAGCATTGCATTTTAAATACCGTCCTACCACCCAACAACATCATAAAATTTAATTTCAGTCACTGTAGCTCAGCTGATTTCGGAGCATGCACTAGCCACACGAAGGCCATTGGTTCAATTCCCAAGGAACTTAGATAGAAGCATCTACCAAATGAATAAATGTATACTTCTATTCTTTCTCTTAATTTCCTGCTTTCTCCTCCTTTTTTCCATCCCTTTGTCAATTAAAACACTTGTTTAAAACATTCATGCATAATGCATTTGGACGCGCACACACACACACACACACACACACACACGTGTACACACTCTCGCACCTGCACACACTTAAGCACATGAAACGCAGGTGTGCATTCTTTGCTCATGCGTGTCAATCTGGTGGCGACTGCAGATATCACGGCCGGCACCAACAGAGCGCATGCGAGGAAACTGACGGCATGCTGTAGTGCTGACACGTGTGCCAGTTCCTCGGCATCGCATTAGCACCTGGCCATGCCCACAGTTGCACATGTGCATTAGCGCTTATGGGCAACTCCATCTATACATGAGACGAAAAAGTTCCAGTTTTTGTTTTTTATGCCTGTAGGATAGAATAATTACAAAAGATGTCTTTAGTATCTGAATTGTTTCTCCAATGAGATTAAATGGAGAGCAAATGGAGACTTTTGCCTAACCTGGTTGAAAAGATCTGTATTGCTGGGCACCATGGGTTCCTGGTATGCTGGTGTTAATACCAGCCTTGCTTTTTTTTTAATTACTGCTGAAGAAATACATAAATGATGGTTAAAGCCAAAATATTAAATGCCATGGATCAATATTTACTGAGTAATCCATTGTTTTGTAGGGTCAAGATGAAACTTTTTGCCTATGATTTTAGAAAACAACTACAGGTCATAAGAAGTAACCTTAAAAAAGTGTCATTATTTTATTTTTACACTGATATATGTGTATTACAACTTAATACAGGTGACTTCAGCACCCCTTGTTGCATTATATGCCAATGGTGTGAGTCCAAAAATGTGAAAAAAGCACTTTTTTGGTTGTTTTTCCAAAGTTGTTGTGTCCATAACGCCAGACGTATTAAATATATCTTAATATCCTTTTAGATTATGGTTCTGAACAAACTTTCCCTTTCACATCTTCAATTTCAAGGCCATATATGATTACATCCCAGAGATATGGGGCTCTCAATGTGGCTCCATCCGGAAAGTTTGATATTTTACCCATTTTCAATGGTTGACACCAAATGTGGGTCACATGGTATGAATCTGTTAAGTTTCTAAAATACAAAAGAGCAGCTGAGCGATAAAATGTTCCTGTTGTAATTTATTGTTAAATATCTGTGTTTTAGTACTCAAACATATCATATCAGTCTTAAAGGATTTTTAGCTGAAAATGGTGATTCATTTTGCAATTACGTTTTGGTGACGCTAGTGTTGCAAAAATGACTCCCTTCAGCTTTAAAGTATAGGCTAGCTAGCACCATTAAAGTTATTTTAGGGGGCAATAACGTTTAAATTTATAGCTGTGAATTGATTACATTTTAAAAACGAATTAATCGAAGAGTTGCCTGTGATTAATCGCGATTAATCGTGATCAAAATCTTCCGTTGCATGTAGTAATTAATCATGCACTGCCCCACACAATCAGTTTCTATGCTAGGATGTGCAGTCGAGTCGAGCATTTACCACCTGGAATTTTATATATGCCAATTTAACCACAGGAAATAGGGAAAAATATTAATGAAGTTTCAGGACGTGAAAAAAAAAACGGCTACGGCATTAATTGCGTAAATTGTGTTTTTATCGCTTTAAACAATCAACTATTAATCACAGACATTTCTCAGCCCTAAATAAATAAAAAAAATAATTAAAGCAGTATTTTGAATACATTTGAATGAATCTTGATCTATGAATATAACTGAGGACCGTCCCGTATTTAAAGATGAAATTATGCGTCCTGTATCAAATCAATACGTGACACGATTTGTCCTGTATTTAAGCTGGTCCAATTTCTTCACCGCAAAATCGTTCAAGATCATTAATTTTACCTTGATATTTGTTGGAACGTGTCTACGGTGGGTAAGGGACCGTCTGAAAAGTCCTCATATTGTACTAAAATGTGCTACAACTGTGGAGGGTGTGCCCCCCAGCCCCCCATTCTCAACTAAAATGATCCATACAAAGTACATTTTCATGAAGCAAAATTGTGTAAGATATCTAAAATATAAAGGTATATACGTATCTTGTGCCTTAGCGTAAGCCAAACTAGATTTTGTTGTATTGAAAATGATTATTATTATTACATTTTTTTCAGTGTGGAAAAGCCACATTATTTTGAAAACACCTAATATGTTATCATACTTGTTTTACTTGCATTTTATTTAAGCTGAGTTTATTTCTGCATCAAGCTACTGTAAAATGTAGTTAAGTTAGTAGCGTAGCTACATTCAGTTAGTTACCCCCCAACACTGCTTCCAATGACTTCTTCAGAACTTCATGAAAACAGAAAGCAGCGGTGAAACGCCACAGAAGATCGTGAACAAGCGTGTGTGGAGTGTAACTCGTGGCCGCATGGCGTTCAGTGCTGTTTAGTCAACCAGTCCTGCTAGGAATCGTTTCTGGCGTAACAAAGCGCGGCTGCTCTCATCGCCTCTCTGTGAGTGAGCAGGAAGTTGGCGAACATCCAACGGTGGAAAATCTATACACAGTTGCATAATATAGCATATCTTTACCTCGCATGAACCCTGAGGAGGCCCGGCAGCTGTGAGCAAACAAAGTGCGGGAGGGTGTGTGTGTTCGTGGACAGGATTTCTGGAGCTTCTGCTCGCGGTGGTTTGCAGGCCACAAGCTGACAGGCCCTGTGTAGGGTAAAATAACTACAGTGAAAGTTGCCGCCCTGCACCACTATGAAATTGTGTGGCTCTTCCAGACATTTAATCATTGGTTGTGAGTTTTTACAGAAAGTGAAGACAAAAATCCATGTTCCCTTGTAGGCTGCACTTATTGGTTACTTTGTTTCATTTAAGATTTATTAAGATTCAACTTTATTGTCATTGTGCAGAGTACAGGTACAGAGCCAATGAAATGCAGTTGTTTTCACATATCCCAACTAAGCTGGGGTCAGAGCACAGGGTCAGCCATGAAACAGCACCCCTGGAGCAGATAGGGTCTAGGGCCTTGCTCAAGGGCCCAACAGTGGTATCTTGGCAGTGCTGGGGCTTGAACCCCCGACCTTTCCGTCAGTAACCCAGAGCCTTAACTGCTGAGCCACCACTGGCCTTTAAGTCTAAGTCTGAATAAGCTCACCTGGAATGTTTTACCAGAGTGCGTTTGATTGGCTAAGATGCTAGCTTTGGTCAAAAAACACAAGCTGAAAACACGACGTCATACTATACCTACATTTTTGAAAAAAAAGATTTTTACCTGGCTCATTGTACATATCTCAGCAGTTTCCTGGAGAAATAAACACTAGAGGCGCTACAACAAGAATTACTTTTATTCACTTTCACACAAGTCACGAGTGAAACAGTTCATAAACATATACTGGAAGACTGGGAAGAGAAATCGGCCCGGGATTTTAAATAGAGACTGGCCCAAAAGTTGCTGTCCTTTTCTGCATATTGCTGCCCCCTTCGGCATATAGCGGCACCATTTTGTGGCCCCTTCTGCAAATCACGGCGGCCCATTTCAGCGTACCGCGGTCCATTCGGCTCTGTTTCGAGGCCGGCCCTTGGGTTAAAAGTCCCGATTCTCTCTCTCGATGGCCAGTAAGGTGTAAGGTGATGCATTTTAAAGTTTGCATTACATAACCAACCACATTTACAAGCTTGTTGGAATGTGATCAAATTATGCAATAGTAAAACTGATCAAGTGTTGCACTTGAGTTGAAGATCAGGCGAGTCGACCTGGTTACTTCAGCAATTGCGTTTTTCATCTCACATTTGCATTTTATGACACTCTCTGCTAGGTTTAGGTTTAAGGTTTAGGGTCAGTGGCGGATTTAGGCCCAGGGCGACATATGGCATGGGGCGGCAATAAACAAAAATGAATTTAAATGGTATAAAAACAGTATGTTATAAAATTATTACCTTTGCAACCTTCCTTGATTGAATATGACAATACCATTAAATAGCTATAACAATAGATTGCCCAAGAAATTGAACAACATCAATAATAATACAACTAAACATCTAAACTAAAAAACCCTGCCTCACCTTGTCTAAACCGTCCTCTGGGGAGGCATTTTGGGTGGTTTCAAGAAAAACATAACAAAACTGAAATATAAATCGTAGAGCAGCATAATGCAGAATGACATGTAGCATGTGGCGTGACTTACACAAACAAAGACAAAACGAGCCTTCCAAGAAAGGTTTCATATCTCCTTCCTTATGTTCAGTCGTGTTTGCTTTCATATGTCATTTTTTTATTTCCATACTAAAGTTAGAACTGCATTGGCTGAAGCTCCGGGACTCTAGCAGAAGCCAGGAATTCATTTGGACCCTTTCGCTCAACTTCTGAGGCCAAGTGTGCGGTTGAATTAACCCCAAGATAACATATAAAATGAAGCTAGAGCTGCAAAACAACAGACATTTCAAGATTCCCAAGGCTAGCGTATCCTTGTTTAACCTGAACTCAGAAAATCTGTTATTTCAGCTTGGCGAGTTTCTTTTGACTGTGTTTCTGGAATTAAACAAACTTTGTATCAGAAGTATTCAACTTTGGCTTAATTCGGACATGAAAGATTCTTAAAATGTTTGCCTGGTGGACGATAAAATGTTAGAGAAAATCCTTATCATGGAAGGAAGGACACCTAGACAAGAATATTGACTTGTGTTGGGCTGTTTTGACTTGGGCCGGTAAGCAGCCAACAACCACCCAGAACATCCTAGCAACTGCATAGCAACACATTAACTAGTAAAAATAAAAGAAACTTAGCAAATAGCAACAACATAGTAATGCCATATCAACCACCCAGAACACCTTAGCATCTTCCTTACATCACCATAGCAACACTAAAAACAACTCAGAACACCTTAGCATCTTCCTTACATCACCATAGCAACACTAAAAACAACTCAGAACACCTTAGCATCTTCCTTACATCACCATAGCAACACTAAAAACAACACAGAACACCTTAGCATCTTCCTTACATCACCATAGCAACACTACAAACAACACAGAACACCTTAGCATCTTCCTTACATCACCATAGCAACACTAAAAACAACTCAGAACACCTTAGCATCTTCCGTACAGCACCATAGCAACACTACAAACAACACAGAACACCTTAGCATCTTCCTTACATCACCATAGCAACACTAAAAACAACACAGAACACCTTAGCATCTTCCTTACATTACCATAGCAACACTAAAAACAACTCAGAACACCTTAGCACCATAGCAACCGCATACAGTTACTTAGAACATCTTGGCAGCTACATAGTAATGCCCTAGCAACCTCTGGAACACCTTGGTCGTACATTAGCAACAAACCCAGGCTGCATTTCCCAAAAGAATCGTAAGCTTAAGTTGATCATAGAGACCATAATGGTTTCTACGATCTACTTAGTCTTACAATGCTTTTGGGAAACGCAGCCCAGAACATCCTAGCAACTGCTTACCAACACACTAACAACAAGTTAAAAAAAATCCTTAGCAACCACATAGTACTGCTATATAAACCACTTGGAACACTTTAGAAACACCCTAGCAACTCCCTAGAACACTCTAGCATCCACATATTAATGCCCTAGCAACCACCCACACTGAGACAGCAAGTTTTCCACGCATATGAGCCACTCACAACTTCTTTAGAAAATGTAAGTCTTGTTGTTTTCTTTTCAACCATTTTTTAAATATATGTTCCTCTACATTCCCCACTTTCTTTCTTTCTCTCTCCACGGTGCTCTCCACCCAGCTCCAGATTGCCTGACGTATAGCTTTGATAAATACATGTGGAATAGGAGCCATATGTGCAAGCAGAGAAACGGACACGGCCTAGAAACAGGCAACCTTCTACAGCACCGGTTGGAAACCACAAACGAGCGATCAAGTGCAGCTATGAGCATGCATGAAAACCAGAATCATGTATACAGAATCTTTTCTCTAGTTGTCCACATATCAAATGAGAAAATAAGACAGAAATGCTCAGGAAGAAAATGTCCCATTCCTTTAAGTGACTGTTTGGTTTTGGTCGAGAAACAAAAAATGAATAGTCTACGCACAGCGTCGTTCCTGTCCTTTCCATGTACACTGTGTGATTAAAATGGTTGATACTAGCATATTGCATTTTAAAACTGAAAGTGTATTTGTATCATAGCCATCATAACCACATTACACCAGTTTGGGGTTCTTGTCTAGTTTAGTGGGTGACAGCAGACACCACGAAAACACACATTTTCTGTCTGTAGGGTCTTCATAAAGGAAAAGGCATACCAGCAGTAAAGGCCAAACAAAAGAGATGCATTCCCCTTTAAAAAAAAAACTTTTGTTGTGAGAAAGGCATGTCGCTGGTACAATTCATCCGCTGTAAAAACAATGGTGTGGTTGTGCTCCGTAACCCAATTACGCCCCTCTAGAGAGAGACTCTGTTACCAAATCCCATAGTTTAGAGTCTTGATCCATGGGTTTATTTCTTCCGCTCTGTCTGTATTTTCCGCCAACCTACGCTTTAATGCGGATGAGATGCAGATTGTTTTGAAGAAAATATAAATACACAGGTCTTAGAAAAACTGTAGGTTGATATTATGGGTTGAAATGCAGGGGCAATAAGGTGATGGCGGTATAACTTCTAAATCTTCAGTGTAAAAAAAAAAAACACTTTTTAAAGTTGTTTCACCCAAAAAAGAAAATTCTGTTGTCATTTCTCACCTTCATTTCATTGAAACCTGCTAAACATTTTTGAAAAATCTTCACGCAGGTCAACAACAGCATACTGGTTTGGAATGAATGATTAAATAAGTTATTAATGACTAATGGCACTTTTCCACTGCAGTTTAGTGCCGCCTCAATATGGGTGGGATTATAGGCTAATCATCATAGTTGCGGCACCTCTTCTGCCGTGACACCATCTTAAACATGACACAAACTGACCAAAACAATGAAATGACTGCTAGCTGTTAGCTACTAGCTCATTGTGCTGCATAAAGCAGTTGTTGCATAGTGATTTTACACAAGTGTAACAGTAAAATTGTCCTGGTTGTTTTAGAAGCTTCCATTAGCTGGTCAACTAAATAAAGTGAAGCTTTCAAGCGGAGTATAGAGTTAACGTAACAAAACGTACCATCCTCCATCATGGACGTCAGCCGTACTTTTGGCCTCCCATTGCTCGCTGGTCTAGATAGCGTCCATTTATTCGAACCACTTCCACTTTTCCTTGATGGTTCTGCAGTCACTTTTACGTTTTTTGTTTTTTTACTTTTCCCTACACTGTTGGTAGGTCCGGTGGTAGCCGTGTGCCGCCAACAGCTGAGACACTTCCTGAAAGACACTTCCCCCTAACGAGAGGAACGTCTGCACCTATTTTATTGACCGCGGTGTGGTTTTGCGCACAGCCATTTCTTTTTTAAATTCGAAAGTCGTGTGAACAAATGATGCTGCTATCGCTGTAGCTATCTTTAAAACTAGCGGGTTGATGTCGCGTGTCGGAATTCCAGTGACGCTGTTAGTGATGATTCTCTCTGACCAATCAGCGATCTGCAAGATTTTGACGTCACATTTAGTATTGGCTCGGCTCTCGCACCTCGACGAGGTGGTACTAAAAAAAGTAACAGATACCAGGTACTATCCACAGTGGAAAAGAGTCGAGTCGAGTTGTACTGTGCAGTTGAAAAGCCCCATAAGGGTGCTTTCACACTAGCACTTTTTTGAGCGTACTCGGGGTCGAATGGCGTCAAAGTTCGGTTCATTTGGATAATGTGAACTCTGTTTTCCGAACTCGGGTGTGCACCCGCGAACCGCACCCAGGTCCGCTTGAAAAGGTAGTCTGGTGTACG
Source organism: Xyrauchen texanus (assembly GCF_025860055.1). Taxonomy (NCBI): domain Eukaryota; kingdom Metazoa; phylum Chordata; class Actinopteri; order Cypriniformes; family Catostomidae; genus Xyrauchen; species Xyrauchen texanus. The sequence goes on from NC_068287.1 coordinate 43,251,023, forward strand.
GTTCATGTGAACTCCAGTATGGCTCGCTGCTGATATGAACACAGTCGTACCAAATTGCGGAATGAACCGCTTGTGATGACGCTTAATTTGCATCTTTGCAGGCTCCTGATCGCAACTATTATGGTATAATGCATTTCTCCTGCCTGCTTATGTTCAAATACACCGCCTTCAGAGAGCAGCTCACATTCTTCACATCTCTTGCAATGCATCTGCAGGCTCGCGGCAGAAAAATGCTAACATTCATCACATTATTACTCATTCAATGCATCTGCGGGAGACAAGTGTTGTTCTGTGCATGGCAAGTTTTCGTGGTAAATCCAAAGTGACAAACTTTAATACTTCACTAAACACAGTGACGTCTTCTTGAGTTGTTACCTACGTACAGCGGTAAACAGCTGCCGCATGTAATCAAATTGATGACCATGGTTCAGACCCCAAAAATATGATGTGAACAGAGACCAGCGGGGGTTGGGTGAGGAAAAGAACTCTGGTTCGGTCTAAGCAATGGAACCAAATGTGAAAGCACCCTATGTTTTAATTTTTAGATGAACTATTCCCTAAATTCCATATAGGTCAAACGTTTGATAATGTAGTCAGATAGAATCAGAGTTTGCTTATTTAGTTTCATCCAACCTTTCAAAGATCTTTGATTCAATGCATCAGATTAGCATGCTAAATTCTCACGTTTGGCAGTTCATTTGTTTTGTTTACCTCTCGCCGCTCTCTGTCGTCAGATCACTGATTTCCTGGAGAGGTGAAGTTGCTGGATCTTTATTAATTCAACAGGAGGAAGTTTCAACAGGAAATGGGGAAAGGGATGTGGGCAGTCATATTTACCGATAGGAAGAGGGTGTTTAAGTTGAACTGTTCAACTGAAATCTCTCTAATCTGACTTAACATTTACACTTTCCTCTCAGATAAGGAAGCATTTCAGTGTCAGACCTTTAAAAAGGGTGACAATTATTCCTTCCTAATTTTTTTTATGTTAAAATGTAGGCTACTATTTTATTAGTTAAAGTACTGTTTTATAGGATATTGTACAATTGTAAATAAAAATAAAGATATACTTTATAATTCTGCATAATTCTATGCATTATACAAATATGTACAGTTAAGCGCAAAGTAGAAACCTTTTCACTATCTTGTGTGTTTTGGCAGTAGCTCTTAAGGGTCGTTCTACAAAATGAGTGTATTATAGTAACTTCAACTATTAGGCACTTTTCTAAACATTAAACATTTCTTATTCATCTCATATTCTTTTTCAAATAAACTCCTTGAAGTGTTATGACATAAAGCAAAAGATGTTACCATCAACCCTGTAACATTTCTGAAGGCATAGCTGTTACCATCAACCGTGCAACTTTTCTTAAGGCATAGCTGTTACCATCAACCCTGTTACTTTTCTTAATGCATAGTTTTTACTATCAACCCTTTTACCATCACCCTGTTACTTTTCTTAAGGCATAGCTGGTACCATCAACCTTGTTACTTTTCTGAAGGCTTAGCTTTTAGCATCAACACTGTTACCGTCACCCTGTACTTTTTTTAAAGGCTTAGCTGTTACCATCTACCCTGTTACCATCAATCCTGTAACTTTTCTGAAGGCATAGCTGTTACCATCAATCCTGTAACTTTTCTGAAGCCATAGCTGTTACCATCAATCCTGTAACTTTTCTGAAGGCATAGCTGTTACCATCAATCCTGTTACTTTTCTGAAGCCATAGCTGTTACCATCAATCCTGTAACTTTTCTGAAGCCATAGCTGTTACCATCAATCCTGTAACTTTTCTGAAGGCATAGCTGTTACCATCAATCCTGTAACTTTTCTGAAGGTATAGCTGTTACCATCAATCCTGTAACTTTTCTGAAGGTATAGCTGTTACCATCAATCCTGTAACTTTTCTGAAGGCATAGCTGTTACCATCAACCCTGTTACTTTTCTGAAGGCATAGCTGTTACCATCAGTCCTGTAACTTTTCTGAAGGTATAGCTGTTACCATCAACCCTGTTACTTTTCTGAAGGCATAGCTGTTACCATCAGTCCTGTAACTTTTCTGAAGGTATAGCTGTTACCATCAACCCTGTAACTTTTCTGAAGGCATAGCTGTTACCATCAACCCTGTAACTTTTCTGAAGGCATAGCTGTTACCATCAGTCCTGTAACTTTTCTGAAGGTATAGCTGTTATCATCAACCCTGTTACTTTTCTGAAGGCATAGCTGTTACCATCAATCCTGTAACTTTTCTGAAGGCATAGCTGTTACCATCAACCCTGTAACTTTTCTGAAGGCATAGCTGTTACCATCAATCCTGTAACTTTTCTGAAGGCATAGCTGTTACCATCAGTCCTGTAACTTTTCTGAAGGCATAGCTGTTACCATCAACCCTGTAACTTTTCTGAAGGCATAGCTGTTACCATCAATCCTGTAACTTTTCTGAAGGCATAGCTGTTACCATCAACCCTGTAACTTTTCTGAAGGCATAGCTGTTACCATCAATCCTGTAACTTTTCTGAAGGCATAGCTGTTACCATCAGTCCTGTAACTTTTCTGAAGGCATAGATGTTACCATCAACCCTGTAACTTTTCTGAAGGCATAGCTGTTACCATCAATCCTGTAACTTTTCTTAAGGCATAGCTGTTACCATCAACCCTGTAACTTTTCTGAAGGCATAGCTGTTACCATCAACCCTGTTACTTTTCTGAAGGCATAGCTGTTACCATCAACCCTGTTACTTTTCTGAAGGCATAGCTGTTATCATCAACCCTGTTACTTTTCTGAAGGCATAGCTGTTACCATCAATCCTGTAACTTTTCTGAAGGTATAGCTGTTACCATCAACCCTGTTACTTTTCTGAAGGCATAGCTGTTATCATCAACCCTGTTACTTTTCTGAAGGCATAGCTGTTCTGAAGGCATAGCTGTTATAATCAACCATGTTACTTTTCTGAAGGCATAGCTGTTACCATCAATCCTGTAACTTTTCTGAAGGTATAGCTGTTACCATCAACCCTGTTACTTTTCTGAAGGCATAGCTGTTATCATCAACCCTGTTACTTTTCTGAAGGCATAGCTGTTATCATCAACCCTGTTACTTTTCTGAAGGCATAGCTGTTACCATCAACCCTGTTACTTTTCTGAAGGCATAGCTGTTATCATCAACCCTGTTACTTTTCTGAAGGCATAGCTGTTATCATCAACCCTGTTACTTTTCTGAAGGCATAGCTGTTACCATCAACCCTGTTACTTTTCTGAAGGCATAGCTGTTATCATCAACCCTGTTACTTTTCTGAAGGCATAGCTGTTACCATCAACCCTGTTACTTTTCTGAAGGCATAGCTGTTATCATCAACCCTGTTACTTTTCTGAAGGCATAGCTGTTACCATCAACCCTGTAACTTTTCTGAAGGCATAGCTGTTACCATCAACCCTGTTACTTTTCTGAAGGTATAGCTGTTCCATAAACTATATTCCTGTCAATTGTGTTACTTTCCTAAAGGGATAGTTATATCCTAACACATATAAAAATGTATTAATTTAGCTTGAAATGGGAAAATGTAATTTATTAACACTGTTCTTTTTTTAATCAATGTTTGAAATCTTACATAATTTAGCTTTTTGAAAATCAACTTTTTGAAATAGAATTGGCACCCGTTTCGTAGAATGAGCTTAAATGTCTTCAATATTAAAGTGAATATCTTCATATTTCATATCAAATAATATTAGTATTAATAAAAGTATATTTTTTTCATGTGTGTAGGTGTCGCTGTGAATGTGTACAGGTATTTTTCCCTGCATATGTGTGTATGTGGTTTCCTGTGCAGGCTGTTGTGTGTATGTGTGTTGGCACAGGTCTCCTCTGCCTTTACAAAGGTGACTACAGAGGAAACATCTATTGGTCTTTATTTAGAACTTTCTCCTTCCGTTTGCGTCTCTTTCCTTGTCACTCAATCCTTAAACACATCAACAGCCTATTTTAAAGGGGCTACATTTCACACCTCTGTAGCAATTCCCACAAATATTATGTTATAATTCCATTTTACCCACTTTCTAACCCCTAGAACAGTACCTTTAAGAATTCTGCATGTAAATTAACTAATTTAGAGCATTGTTCACATTGTCATTCATTAGTACTGAAAATGTTTTAATGTGTAAATGCAGCCGGTCGTATTTTAATGTGCTTGTAGTTGTTTTTGCAGCTTCGATTCATAAATGGTCTCAGTGGGCAGGAGTTGGATGTTTGTGTTGTGAATGTCAGAATATGTTTACATAGCTTAAAATTTAATTCAGTCACCGGTGTAGAATTGGGGTAGACGAGGGGTACACGTCCCTCTAATCCTCCTCTACCCCCCAATTCATGCATCTGTCCTTGTTTATATATTTGTATCAATGCTGATAACAGTTTAATTTGAGATACCTTGCAATTGCGTGGCTGTGATTTTGTCATAATGAGAAAAAACCGAAGTCCACCCTCCGTTTTACGAGTTGGTATCACCCAACTAGACGACGGTGTCACATGGTACCTGTTACTTTTCTCAGCGCTGACCAGGAAGCATGAACTCACAGTCGTTTATTATTACTTGATGAGGATTTGTAAAAATGCTTTTATAGATAATGCTGAGGCGGCTTTTAAATCACAGGTATGAATCCTTGCAATTATCAGTTTTTATTGAAATTAAATATCCGGGGGGCCTGGGGTAGCTCAGCGAGTAAATTCGCTGACTACCACTCCTGGAGTCGTGAGTTGGAATCCAGGGCATGCTGAGTGACTCCAGCCAGGTCTCCTAAGAAGCCAAATTGGCCCAGTTGCTAGAGAGGGTAGAGTCACATGGAGTAGCCTTCTTGTGGTCACTATAATGTGGTTCTCGCTCTCGGTGGGGCACGTGGTGAGTTGTGTGTGGAAGCCGCAGAGAATAGCATCGTGCTAGGTCTCCGCGGTAATGCACTCAACAAGCCACGCGATAAGATGCGCGGATGGATGGTCTCAGATGCGGAGGCCACCCAGATTGAGTCACTACGCCACCATGAGGACTCATTGGGAATTGGGCATTCCATATTGGGGAGAAAAAAATATAAAAAAAATTAAATAACCATCCAGTGTAAAATGTCTCCAAATGAATATAAAGCATTCTTAGATTTAAATGCAGATGCATGGAGAATTTGGTGTTCAGAGCGTCAAGCGCCCCCTGCAGGAATAAAACTCACAAGACACTCAATGGCTGACAATGCGCAATTTTGGTCTGTAGGTCTGTAACCCACACACAACTTTCGTATGCATTTAGAAAACATGAAATACATCACATGTGTCATGTGTGGAGGTGTCCAAAGAACTGATCAGTTGTTTTTCATGGTGAGGAAAGCAGACAGGCATTTCAGATGAGCATATAAGGCTTTTCATTTTCTGAAAGATGAATATATATTTAATGCTTTTTCTGAATGTTTGATATGATATATAAATATATAGTGTATAAATATTTATGAGTATGCATTGAGTTAGGAATTAAGGGATTATACAGTTTTACTACTAACCGCAATTAAAAATATCACGGTTAATTTAACTATAATTATTTAGAAAATGCTTTATTTACACGTTGCAAAAATATTATATATAATGTATTTTGTAAGCCTAAAATGGAAAACTCTGTGTGGGTACTAGAGTTGTTGCTATGGTTACGGACGATGGCGCGTGGTGCTTTAATGCTTTAATTCACGTGAAACTGAATCTTAAACACACAAATTCCAAAATATATCAGAGGAATTCGATCTACCAGATTCATATCCATCAAATAAGCGACTTAAATCGGCAGTTTGGCAGCATTTAAATGACTGACTGAAGACGACGGATGTAAAACAAGCAGACAAAAGTCTTAGAAAGACACATATTCTACAAGTGGGACAGGATGCTCCACTAGTCGTCCAACCAACTAGTAAGTTTAATATTTTTAGCTTTGGTGATTTAAAAATGATTAAATAAAGATGGCACTTTTTGTCATGTTTAAGCGTGCTGACAGCGTGTGGTGCATTGCATGTAGTTACTATCAGCGTGTAAACTTTGAAAAGTTGCATCTTAAATCGTCCTCATTATTTAAAGCTTTGCTTCAGAACAAATTCACCACATTCAACAATAAACGTCAATTCTAGTCATGATCCGTCTTTAAACTTTCTGCTGTAAGCAATGTTCTATCAGGAAGACACGCAGGCTTGAGTGAGTTTAAGATGACATTTACTTGATAAATGTAAAACAGGAAGTGATGTCTCTCTCTTTGGCGTAGGCCCTGTCCGGCGGTCCGTTTGTTGTACCCGGAACTGTCATATCCTGCCGGAGATAGGAGGCAGGGGCGAGGAACCTACCCCCGTGTGGGACGAGGCTCAACTTGTGGTGGTGGGGTGGAGGAGGTTGCCTGTGTTAGCACACTGAAACATCAATGTGATAGATTGTGAGCAGACTTATCAAGCAACGGCTTGCATGTGATTGACTAGGAATTACCCAGCTAATGATGTGATGATGTACAGCTGCTAGTCTTCCCGCTAGAACTACGCTGTACTTCCATTTCCCGTTATTATGCATAATCAACAGGTTTATTTGTAAGGTGTTGAATTGAGTCTGTTAATGATTCTTTATGTTGGGGTGTCTGACAGACAAAGGGTTCCTTTAATAAACTGATGCAGAAGAGAAAACTGTGTAATGCTGTGAACGACATGTTGCGCACCCCCAATAATCTTACATTTATGCATTTTTGAAGCACTCTATTTACACTTAAGGACATAACAGAGCTCGGGATGCACATAAGTAGTGTTTTGACTTAATCGGAGCATCTCTTATTACCTCCTTTGTGTGTGTGTGTGTGTGTGTGTGTGTGTATTTATCAGTTTTGTTATTATAGGGCTTCCCTTAGCATCCACATATCCCCCAGAAATGTCCACTTAGACGTTTAGACAATTGTTTGCAAAAATGGCAGTTTTTGCATCAGTGCTGTTGCATCATAAGAACATTTGCACATAATTGTAAAACCGGTTAACACCGCGGCATCCCTTCGTTAAATATACTTTTTTGTATTAATCTGTGCATTCATTTGAACTGTTGCTATGCCTTGTGTAATGTGTTGTTATGAAACATTATGACCCCCCTCCCGGTTATAGAAGGTGCTAAACAGAGACACGTAAGGCTGCTTAAAATGACAGAGAGAGCGGTATAGACATGGCTGAGAAGAGACAGTAGGGATTGTAATTTGGGGATGGCAGTGAAGCATTTGCATAAAGGGCAGGGCAGAGTGCCCGACAGTGGAAAGGGTTGGCATCACGCCTCGCAGACTGGCAGAGGGACGACTGAAGATCGAAAAATAGTAGAGAGAGAGAAAGAAAGACATAAGAGGGGAGGGGGTGGGGGGATTTAGTCAATAGTGCATCCCTTGTTCAGCGAGAGGAGGGCCCGGTTTGTTGGCAGCGCTGATGGTGAATCTCTTGTTTGTGTGCTAGATTGCCCCTTTATTTCTTTGATTGCGAAGCGCTCAACACTCGGCAACTGTGGTGCCTCTGTGAATTTGCGTGTGTTTCCTCAGGCATCTGTTCCTTGTTTCAGTTTTCAGAGTCTCGCATCATGTGTCTAAACTTGTCTTGCAATACTGTAAGTTTTCACCACCGATTTTATAGTTGGTAATAAAATAAAATAAAAACGAAATGAAAGACGTGAACTAAAATTATCACTAAATATAATTTGAATTACAGAGACTGAAGTCAAATACATTTTTATTCGATTTTTCATTTGTCATTATTTATACAGTATGTATTATAACGTAATTATATGTAATTAAAAATAGATTTTTGATCATTTTGATCAAGTTTATTATAATATTAATGCTTACAGCTGCCCTCATTAAACATAAAAAAATACTAGATAGTGCTAACACAGCAATAACAAACGAAACAGCAGTAAACATATTTAAATGACGTCATTTAGGGAATTATTAACTATATTATACATACCTGAATCTAGAAAGCAATGAAAAAATAAATAAACTTAATAAAAACTAACAATCTTAGAGCAAATACTAATAAAAACTAATTTAATTTAAAAGAACAAACTGAAAATAAATTAGAAATAAAAAAAAAAAAAAAAAGTTTTCACCTCATCGGTAATTCTCACGAAACCTGTAAAGAAAATGTCCTGGTCCTATTTTAATTCAAAATCAAAAGCAATAAATAAGAAAATAAAGGCTTTTTTTTTTTTTCTCATAAAAAGATCAATAATAATAATAATAATAAAAATCATCTTTGAAAACAATGGAAATAGTAAAAGTAAAAGTACCAGATGTGTTACGGTGTACGAATTTGGAGTTAAAATGTCCTGAAAAAAATGACCTGAAAATATTATCACAGTGCAAAATAATAGAAATGGCCTAAACCTATAATTTAATATTTTTTGGATGTATTTGGGGTAAATATGACCAGAACATTTTCTTCACAGGTTTCGTGAGAATCACCCTCCTTTAAATGAACTTTGCTGCAGGAGTCCATAGTATGACTAAAACACCTCTCCATCAATTTACCAATGTATTCAAACATTTACTTGATACTAATGCTATTAAAAATGTGTGTCTGGGTAATCGCCTTCATTCTAGGTTTAGTGGATGCCACGGGCACAGTTTGGGCACATCAACTAATCCATTTGCATGCAACGTCTCTCTGCCAACCAATCAGAAGGTTTTAATCAAGGCAGACACCCGCTCCTTCAGTCTTACTCATTCAGAGCCGTCACAGTCGGGTGATGTCATAGATCCGGAGTTCGAAGTGTTGGTCAGTACCGTTACACTGTCGGCATTTTAAGTGCCTGGTGCTCTTTGCTGATTTTGTTGGCAATGTCCTGCTGTGCAAGTTACTATTTATGAAGAATCAAACAAGCCTTGTTAGGTAAAGCGGGTTTGCTTTGCTAAGTAAACCATGAAAAAAAAGTGCAACATGTTCCCTTCCTCCTGCTAATTTGATTATGCTCTAAGTTATCAATAAGTGTGTGTGCTCAGCTGCATTTGAAACTGTTTACCGTGTTTAAATCTGCAGAATTCTGCAGATTTTGCACCAAAATCAGCACACAAATGCACCAAAAAACATTTATAATGCAGATTCTGCCTGAGCCTGGCTATTACATGAATCAAAAGCAAAGAAATGCAGGACTAATAGAGTTTTGAAAGGTTTTCTGTGTTCCCAACAGGCATAATCCCAGGTTTAATCTCAACAAACATGAAATTAGTGCCGTGTGGCGTGCATCGGGCCATGCAGATAATTCTCCGTTATGACACAATCAGACACAAGTTGAGTAGGCTCAAGATTTCTGATAATGCTGCAGTGACAATATAAAGGATTGAGAACTGGGAAGATATTTTTTTAATACAATACAATACAATATTGTATTTACAAGAATTCACGTGCAAAAAATATGTTAATTACATGCAAAAAATTTACATGCAAACATGTCAATTCACAAGCCAATTCACATGCAAAAAACATGTTAATTACATGCAAAATTCACATGCAAATAATTTACATGCAAACATGTCAATTCACATGCCAATTCACATGCAAAAAAACATGTTAATTACATGCAAAATTCACATGCAAACATGTCAATTCACATGCCAATTCACATGCAAAAAACATGTTAATTACATGCCAAATTCACATGCAAACATGTCAATTCACATGCCAATTCACATGCAAAAAACATGTTAATTACATGCACAATTCACATGCAAAAAATTCACATGCAAACATGTCAATTCACATGCCAATTCACATGCAAAAAACATGTTAATTACATGCAAAATTCACATGCAAACATGCCAGTTCACATGCAAAAAACATGTTAATTACATGCACAATTCACATGCAAAAAACATGTTAATTACATGCACAATTCACATGCAAACATGCCAATTCACATGCAAAAAACATGTTAATTACATGCACAATTCACATGCAAAAAACATGTTAATTACATGCACAATTCACATGCAAAAAATTCACATGCAAACATGTCAATTCACATGCCAATTCACATGCAAAAAACATGTTAATTACATACACTGACACTCGTATAAATCTTACAAAACTGATGCAAAAACAGCATGCATGTGAATCACATACTAAACATACATGTTTGCTAAATTATTTTTACATGACCTTCAGAATGTATCATAATCTATATCTATAAAAATGTGAAACGTTTCTTTACAATGATATCAAACACTTGACCCTCCTTTTTTGTAAATATATTTTTATAAGCTTTTCATTTTGGGAATGCCACTGAAACAAGAAATCTTTAAAGAAATACACTAAAAACCAGGGTTCCTTTCCGGGTTAAATTAACGATTTTGAACGATTTCGTCGTGGCGCCATCTGACCAGCGTAAACACGGGACGAATTTCAATTAAGTACTAAAATAGTACAATGCGAGAGAAAAATGGCTGCTAAAGCGGCTTTAAGTTGTAGGCCCTATAGTTCAATATCTTCAAAACTGAATGCTCTAAACAAACTGACTAGAAAATATGCAACAGGGTTTTATCTTTAACACGCATGCTAACATTTCTAGCTTAGCATCTGGGTTGTGCTCTCATAATGACAGAAGGTTTGTTTAGTAACACTATGAGTTAGACTGACTGAAATCTCTCCCACTAACCCATTCAGTTTTAACAGTTAGCTTAATGCTAAAGTTGCTTCTGTTTGTTTGCTTTTGCTCAGCTACATCCTGTGCTGCGACATCTACTCAAGGAATTACACTTTAATTATTTTTTATCAGTAACCCTTACAAAAATCGAGAGTTCATGGCAAACTTACCGCAAATTCGCCACTGAACATTTTCATGTGCTAATGAGCTTTGCGGCAAATCGTGCATTTTGCTGCATGTTCACCGTTAGCATTGAAGAGCTGCACACTTCTGGCAAACATTTGTGGCGAATCACAAGCTCGTTTGCATGTGCAATAATTAGTGGCAAATTTGTGGCAAGTTTACAGCTAGTATATATTTTTTTGTAAAGGAATCCATCCCTGTGTTTGCGTAGCGTTTAACCCAGTTATGTGCCTTCTGCTAGCCGAGCAGAAAGGAAAAGCAAGAGCATGAATGACATCATAGTTTGATGTCATAACATAGGAGATGTTATCGCTAAATTGCAATGAGGGCTGCAAAATGTATGCTGGTTTCACTTACCTGAAGGAAGACTGCATGCTTGAAGAAAAAGTAAAACAAGCCACAGTGCTAACAGTTTTACCACACTATGTTTGATACAGCACATTCCACAGACTCAATCTGCTATGACATTCTCCACGTCCTTAAAGGGATAGTTCACCCAAAAATGAAAATTCTGTCATCATTTACTCTCCCTCATGTTGTTTCAAACCTACAGTATATGACCTATATGAAATTTAAGCTAGTAGAGTGAGTTTTGACAACGTTACTGCCTTGACGTTTTTCACCTGTTAGTCCAAAAAAAAAATGTGTTGACAAATGAGTTGATGGATTCTAGAAGTGCGATTTTCTTTCTTAATGCCGTAACCCAAAATGCGATTCTTTCCAAAGTGCCGAGCGTTCAGCATATCGCTTGGGACCACGTCTCACGAAAGCCCTCTGGGATACATGTGCCATTGCTCTCCCCACTGCCACAAATTGCTTGCAGATTTTTCACACGTAGTAATGTGCTGGTTTGTAAACTGGGGTAATTGAAAACACCAGCGAACACGGCTTCAGCTAGCGTCATGCATCCCTGGCTAGCCACGATCTGTACGGGGCCAAGCAAAGATTATGGTGATACGCTAGTATTTGGGCAAAGAAGTTGATTTAATAAAGTTTGCATTCATGCAGTCAGCAATACTAAGAAGACCAAAGCATTTCATACATTTATGCACTGGACAGGTGCTTATATCCAAAGTGACTTACAGTTCATTACAGCTACTGTATGTGTTTTATATGTGAGTGAAATGTAAGATGACATTTATTTGATGAATATAAAACAGAAATGTAATGTCTCTCTTTGGCGTAAGCCCCGTCTGGCGGTCTGAAGAAGTTGTACTCGGAACCGTCATATCCTGCCGGAGATAGGAGGCAGGGGCGAGGAGCCTACCCCCGTGCAGGACGGGACTCAACAGATGGTGGTGGGGTGGAGGAGGTTGCTGTGTTAGCAGACTGAAACAGCAATGTGATAGATTGTGAGCAGACTTATGAAGCAATGGCTTACATGTGATTGGCTGGGAATTACCCCTCTAATGGTGCGATGATGTACAGCTGCATTGGGGGATAAAATGTGTGTAGCGATCATGAAAATAATGTCACAATGTAAGAAATCTTAATGGCCCTAAAAATATAGTTTGTTTTCTATGTGCAAATGAAGTCTCTTATTTACTGCTTTTGGAGTAAAATAGGACCCAGAAATGTTCATGACTTGTTTTATGAAAATCAACTATTCGTGATAGTGGAACATGCAGTCAGACTATATGGGGTAAATTGTCACAATTGGTACCTGACATTAAATAGCCTTTTAAAGGCTTTTCAGCCAATTTAATCAGTAAAACAGTTGTCAAGCACCAAATAGAATAACTGTAATAGCATTGTTTAAGTCAATAGTAATTAATAGTATAAAATTGCAACATTGGTCAACTTAGTAGAAAGTAAATATTTTGCAGGTAATAATTTTATCATATATTTATGCTACAGTAAAATGATCATATAACATCCAACTATTTAATTTGGCAAAAAAAAAAAAAAACACTAATATCACGCATAATACCTATTATGATTTTTTTTTTTTTTTTATTAGTTAAAAAAAAAAAATCATTATAATACACACACACACACACACACACATATATATATATATACACACACACACACATATATATATATACACACACACACATATATATATATATATACACACACACACACACATATATATATATATACACACACACACACACACACATATATATATACACACACAAACACACACACACACATATATATACACACACACACACACATATATATACACACACACACACATATATATATATATACACACACACACACATATATATACACACACACACACATATATATATATATACACACACACACGCACATATATATATACACACACACGCATATATATATATATACACACACACACACACACATATATATATATAAATAAATACAGCTAATTGTGTCTCTCGCAGCTGGAGTTGTGTTCAGATATGTGGGGTAGTCTTCACTTAGATATCTGAAATATACAGTAATTAATATGAATATTACCATGGAAACATGAAAAGGAGACAGAAGGTTCATCCTCATTTGGCAAATTGTCTTCATCATAATATTAAGGTACAGATCTCGCTACGATATGATGCGACTGCAGCCTTCAAATATATTTCTTTCAGGAGAAGACGAGGTTATTTCCGTTTTTTGTTGTTGTTTTATTCAGTGTAAGTTTTTAAGGTTTCTATAATAGCAGCTCATTTCACAGTACCTGTAACATCAATGGCAGAGGTGTCTCTATATGAACACACACAACTGAGATTTCATTAGGACTAGTAAATAACATCCGTGCTTTGGTAAACACTTCCACGTTTGGGATACTTTTCACTGCTGTCAAAAAAAAAGCAATGTAAATGAAATATTGAAATGGATTTATTTTCTGTTACAGTAAATTGATATTCGCAGTGCTTCATTTTGCATATTTTTGAAATGTTGAAAGATATAACATTACTATTATTTATTTAATATATTAGCTACTATAGATAATTAGGACATTCATAAATGTTTATTTGAAATCTGATGGATAAGAGGCCTATTTTAATGAACGTATCCAAGTTAAGATTTTAAAACTAGTTGGATTAGTGTGTCTAATGTTGTTTCACTCTTCCTCAAGTCCTCATGAATGTGCTGGTTTATTCACATTTTGAATATAATGTTGTTTACGTCCAAACACCAGCAACAATCATCAACATTCGGTTATCCGACGACGACTGCGCTCTCAGATTGAATAAGTTCAGCCGAGTTTCCTTCTCAATGTTTATTTTTTCGGGGGTCCCAGCTATTCGTTTTATTCTCTCTGAATCACGAAGATGTGAGACTTGATTTTCTTTCCATTATAGAAACAGCATCAGGCCGTTTATAATTTAGGCTTCCAATGTTTATGTTTTTTTTTCTTTATAGTTGTGCCAGCTCAGTGAAAGTAGGGTAATGATCACACTTTAAGGAATTTGTGCAACTTTGCCAACTTGACAGGTTTTTGTGAGTGTGTGTGTGTGTGTGTGTGTGTGTGTGTGTGTGTGTGTGTGTGTGTGTGTGTGTGTGTGCGAGTGTGTGTGTTTGTGTACGAGTGTGTGTGTGTGTGAGTTTGTATGTGTGTGTGTGTGTGTGTGAGTGTGTGTGTGTGTGTGTGTGTGCGAGTGTGTGTGTTTGTGTGCGAGTGTGTGTGTGTGAGTTTGTGTGTGTGTGTGTGTGAGTGTGTGTGTGTGTGTGTGTGTGCGAGTGTGTGTGTTTGTGTGCGAGTGTGTGTGTGTGAGTTTGTATGTGTGTGTGTGTGTGTGTGTGTGTGTGTAAGTGTGTGTGTGTGTCTGTCTGTATGCGTGACTGTGTGAGTGTGTGTGTGCGAGTGTGTGTGTGTGTGTGTGTCTCTCTGTATGTGTGACAGTGTGAGTGTGTGTGTGTGCGAGTGTGTGTGTGTGTCTGTCTGTCCGTATGTGTGACTGTGTGAGTGTGTGCGAGTGTGTGTGTGTGTGTGTGTGTGTGTGTGAGTGTGTGTGTGTGTCTGTCTGTGTGTGTGACTGTGTGAATGTGTGTGTGCGAGTGTGTGTGTGTGTCTCTCTGTATGTGTGACAGTGTGAGTGTGTGTGTGCGAGTGTGTTTGTGTGTGTGTCTGTCTGTATGTGTGACAGTGTGAGTGTGTGTGTGCGAGTGTGTTTGTGTGTGTGTCTCTCTGTATGTGTGACAGTGTGAGTCTGTGTGTGCGCGAGTGTGTTTGTGTGTGTGTCTGTCTGTCCATATGTGTGACTGTGTGAGTGTGTGTGTGTGTGTGTGTGTGTGTGTGTGAGCGTGTGTGTGTGTGTGTGCGAGTGTCTGTGTTTGTGTGCGAGTGTGTGTGTGTGTGTGAGTTTGTATGTGAGCGTGTATTTATCACTTTGTGGGGACCAAATGTCCCCATAAGGATAGTAAAACCGAAATGTTTGTGACCTTGTGGGGACATTTGTGTGAGTCCCCATGAGTGAAAGCAGCTGTATAAATCATACTAAATTATGTGTGTTTGAAAATGTAAAAATGCAGAAAGTTTGTCTGTGAGGGTTAGGTTTAGGGGTAGGGTTAGGTTTAGGGGATAGAATATAAAGTTTGTACAGTATAAAAGCCATTATGTCTATGGAAAGTCCCCATAAAACATGGAAACACAACGTGTGTGTGTGTGTGTGTGTGTGTGTGTGTGTGTCTGTGTGTGTGAGTGTGTGTGTGTGCGAGTGTGTATGTGTATGTTTGTGTGAGTGTGTGTGAGTTTGTATGTGTGTGTGTGTGTGTGTGTGTGTGAGCGTGTGTGTGTGTGTGTGTGTGTGTGTGTGTGTGTGTGTGTGTGAGTGTTAATGTGTATGTGTATGTGTGTGTGAGTGTGTGTGAGTTTGTATGTGTGTGTGTGTGTGTGTGTGTGAGAGCGTGTGTGTGTGTGTGTGTGTGAGTGTTAATGTGTATGTGTGTGTGTGAGTGTGTGTGTGAGTTTGTATGTGTGTGTGTGTGCGTGTGTGTGTGTGTGAGTGTGTGTGTGTGTGAGAGCATGTGTGTATGTGTGTGAGTATGTGTGTGTGTGTGTGTGAGCATATGTGTGTGTGTGTGTGTGTGTGAGCATATGTGTGTGTGTGTGTGTGTGTATGAGTGTGTGTGTGTGAGCATATGTGTGTGTGTTTGTGTGTATGAGTGTGTGTGTGTGAGCATATGTGTGTGTGTGTGTGTTTGTGTGTATGAGTGTGTGTGTGTATGAGTGTGTGTGTGTGTATGAGTGTGTGTGTGTATGAGTGTGTGTGTGTGTGTGAGAGAGCATATGTGTGTGTGTGAGTCTGTGTGTGTGTGTGAGTATGTGTGTGTTTGTGTGTGTGTGTTTGTACAACTGGTCATTTATATTAAGCAGAATTTAATATTGACATGTATCCCTTTCTTTTTAAAAATATCAAATAAATAAGTACCCTATATGGTTCTGTTTGGATCTCTGTCAAATAAAATATTCATAAATAATAAAATAATTTATATATAAAAAAGCTTATTTCTGCAATTGCTGCCCATTAATAGCCACCGCTTTGACAATCGACTGTTGTGACTTCCGTGTTGGTCTATATGGAGTCAACGTTATATGCCAGTAAAATGTATTTAGATCTATGCCAATCATCTTTGCCACATAATTATTTAAAGCAGTGAAATTACACAGACAGTCCCTATAGCCTACATTATTCAGGATTGTGCTTACTTGGATGAACGGCCAAATTGGAATCGATCTGCACTGATCTGAAGGTGTTTGGGTGTGTTTTTGTTATTAATAATTGGTTTTGCCGTCATTGACAAACTCACACAAATGATTCTCTGGCGCTCGTCACCAAACACTCTTTCCAGCTCGTTCATTTCCATCCGACTGCTGGCACACACTTAAGACATGATGTCTTCTCCCTTTTTAATAATAATATTTTAGGAACAGCCGATGGAAAAATAATAATAATTTAATTGAGCTGGCAGATAGATTGGGTTTAAGTGATGTTCTTTGGCAGAGACAAAGTTAACAAAAATGTATTAAAAGTTTATTAACTGTTAAATGTATGTGAAGGTCTTATTTGACCTCTTCAGGGAGTAACGGGGCTCGTGGGAACTTTGCTTAGAAAATTGGCCATCCCTTGTTGATTTTCGTATTAAGGGCATTTAACAGTTGGAAGAAACATTTGACGACGTTAGGACAGACACAAGTCTCATGCAAATTCCCGGATGTCTAATGCGGAAGTAAACGCGCAGGTGTCGTTAAGGACATGCTAATTATTAATACTAATATTTTGCCCTTACCCAAACCCCTTATCGAAACTTAACCAATCAGTAAAGTGTGTAAACATGATAGGAAGCTGTTGTGTGTGACAGAAGCAAGTAATTGTCGCGTATTCAATGGAAATGATGTCCAGTGAAAGTCGTCACGATTTCACCGTGAGAGTGTGTAGGACAGACATGATATAAGTAACAATGATGATCAATATATTTTAACATTATATGAATATTATTCACACTTTTTTTAATTGGCATATTAGTCCAGTTTTTAGTGAAACCCTGTCTGTTTGAATATTTGAAATGCTTGCCTACGGACGCGAATGACCGTAACTGGTATACAATTGGTATAAAATCAATCAATCAATCAATAATCCATTTAAACCGCATCTGCGAGTAATATGATATAAGACACAAATATTGAGTAAATAGTCAGGTTTATTAATATTGATAATCACAATAACAATTCTTCCGGTGAGTAATGTAAGCGCAGTGTAGTTCTAGCGGGAAGATTAGCGCCTGTGCATCATCGCAGCATTAGCGGGGTAACTCCCAGCCAATCACATGTAAGCTGTTGCTTTATAAGTCTGCTCACAATCTATCACATTGCTGTTTCAGTGTGCTAACACGGCAACCTCCTCCACCCCACCACCACCTGTTGAGTCCCGTCCTGCACGGGGGTAGGCTCCTCGCCCCTGCCTCCTATCTCAGGCAGGATATGATGGTTACGAGTACAACTTCTTCAGACCGCCAGACGGGGTCTACGCCAAAGACTGACATTACATTTCTGTTTTACATTCATCAAATAAATGTCATCTTGGTCAAACCAGATTTTGGAGCGGGAACTGGTAACAGAAATTTGTGCTTCGGTTTTGTTATGTTTTTACGGAACTCTGCAGATATTAAGACGATAATAGAGATGTTTGAGTGTCGAGGAAAGACAGGAAAATAGTAAAAAAACAAGAAAAAAACAAGTGATATTTCGGACATTGGCAGGGCTGAACGGGGAAGAGAAATCGGCCCGGGATTTTGCATAGCAAGTGGCCCAAAAGTTGTTGAGCGGGGGAGGGAAGGGGAGGGGAGGGGGGGTGCTGTCCTTTTAGCTTATCGTGGCACATTCGGCCCGTTTCGCAGCCGACCCACCGGCCTACTTGTTTCTCCCGATGGCCAGTCCGCCCCTGAACGGCCCCAAAGTGTGTCGGCCCACCGGGAAAATGCCCGGTATTACCAGTCCCGCTCTAGACGTTGGTACAAAAGAGCTCTGTAGCTGTTTCTCAATGACTAATAGTTGTAAATAGTGAGTTGGATTAAATGCCTTCTTCTGGCATACTTCAAATTGCTATTTGTCATTGAATGAAATAAGTGATTGCGCTTTAGGCAACTGAATTTTGAAATGCACATGTTGATCAGGACCTAATTATCTCATCCTCACACTGCTAGCACTAGAGGAAGCCATTAAGGGCTGTGTTTCAAACAGAGAAGGGATTGTTTGAAATAAAGGTGCTGCTTTTATTGAAACAAATGCTTTCATAAACAAATTCAGCTCTCCTCTGGTTGTGTGCTTCAATTAGCATCTTATTAGAGAGCTCAAGCAGGTGTTGGTTTTTACACATAGAGGAAACACTAATGAAGAGTTTTTCTGTGATGGGAGAGCGTTATCGCCATACACGGGTCCAATGATGTTCTCTTGGTGTCTCATTTAGGAGATATTTGCATATGTTTGCTAATCCAGCATTTCAAATCAATTTCCTTTCCTTGTTTTGTGGGAAGAACGGTGGCCAAGCAGTCATTCAACGGTTTTAAAACGTCAACTAGAAGCGATCAAGAGCTCTGACTCGGTCTAGTTTAGTCTCATTTAGGATCTCTCTCTCAAAGTATCACTGCTCATGGAAATATGGGTTATTGTGGAGATGCCAGGTTCTTGTGTTTGGGGTGTTCAGGAACGTCATGGAGTGATCCTACTGATCCATACTCTTATCTAGTGTAGTCGACCAATATGGCTTTTTAATATACCCAGAGGTCATGGGCACATATAATACAATTAAATAGCAAACAAGCTGAATCCAAAATGAAAGGAATTAAATAATTATTTATTTACTTTTTTTTTACGGAATTGTCCATTGCTCCAAATGGTCACACATAACGACTGATGCCAAAAATCTCAAAACTCTCATTTCGCACTTTATTGGGAACACCTGTACACCTACGTATTCATGCGATTATCTAATCAGCCAATCGTGTTGCAGCTGTGCATACAATCATGCAGATATGGGTCAGGAGCTTCCGTTAATGTTCACATCAACCATCGGAATGGGGAAAATATTTGATCTCTGTGATTTCGACTGTGGCATGATTGTTGGTGCCAGACGGGCTGGTTTGAGGATTTCTGCGATTTTCACGCACAACAGTCTCTAGAGTTTACTCAGAATGGTGCCCAAAACCCCCAAAACATCCAGTGAGCAGGGCTGGACTGGTTATCTGGCATACTGCGCATTTTCCCGTTGGGTCGACGCACTTTGGCGACCGATCAGGGGCGGACTTTGCCATCGGAACAACCGAGCGGGCCAGTGGGTCGGCCGCGAAACATGCCGAATGGGCCGCGATAATCTAAAATGAGCCGTTGCCTTATGCACGGACAACACGGACAACAAAACTGCAACAAAACACCCCGCCCCCCCACTTAACAAGTCGGCCGATTTCACTATGATGAAATCCAATTGTGACTAAATGTCTCAGAATTGTGTTCGTTTAATTGAGTAAATTGAACAAAGCCGCTAAAATCCCTTTTTTATTTGTTATTGTTTGAGTGTACCCACAAATGATCAGTGTATGTGCGAATGTATTGCAGTACGTTTTCTACGCCGTTCCAAACAGCTCTGCCAAGTTGTTTGAGCAACTTTCGGGTCAGATATCTCCTTTCTTTTGGCCTCCTTCATCAAGCTCCTCGTGTTTGGTGCTGTAATAGACATACGCAGCATATGTTTATTTTAAATTAGAGATGCACACGGTGGCGTTCGGGGAGCGAGGGTTGCACGGTTGCCCTCGCCTTTGTCTCGGGCACTAAATCCATGAGCAGCTGCCGGCTCTGGGGTCTGCTGGGAGTTTTGGGGGCTGTGCACTTTCTCCCATAACCCTGTGCCAAGGTGGCATAGCGCAAACCAGAGAGGGGAGCGTTGGTAGGCGATGGTATCCATGAGTCTTGAGGGCACGGTTGCCATGACAAGGTCGATGGGATGCTGAACTTTGCCTTGGTGGTAGATTGGAACTTGTCAGATTGGCAAATTGTGCACC
This sequence comes from Xyrauchen texanus, assembly GCF_025860055.1. Classification (NCBI taxonomy): domain Eukaryota; kingdom Metazoa; phylum Chordata; class Actinopteri; order Cypriniformes; family Catostomidae; genus Xyrauchen; species Xyrauchen texanus. Next base: position 43,271,353 of record NC_068287.1, read on the forward strand.
ATTGGACTGGACGGCGTGCTTTCACTCACCCAATCTCTCCCTCTCTCTCTAATAGTGCCACCAACCCCCCTTATACTCCCCTCCCTTTCGGCTCTTCAAGCTAACGTATTGGCTGAGCTACAGGCATCTTGTTGCCAAATAGGTGGGCCCTACTCGTGTTGGCAAATTCTCAGGCAATGGTTAAGGAAAGAACGCAGAGAGGACGAGATAGAGAGTGCGGGCGATCGAGAGCGAGAGAGAGAGTTGGAGAGAAAAGGAGTAAAAAAAGCAGCAGCACTCGGGATTGCCAGCGGTCCTGCGAGCTCGTCCAGCATTGATTCGGGTCTCTTTCATTCTGCCCATATTCTGCGCTTTGCATTAGCCAGATCACCCCCCACACACACACACACACACACACACACACCCCTTCGTCGCTGGAGTGTGTGTGCAGCACTCTCTGAGTCTTCTACAGGACTCAAAGATCTAAGAAAACACTTATTACGCTTTGCCAAGGATTTTTTTTCGCCTTCGTTTACATTTTTGGTTTTTATTTTGGAACGCGAAAGAGTTTATTTGGAGCACGGCTTTTCTATTTAAGTATTTATTTATTTTTTCTCATACCCACACGATTGTTTACATTTTTTTTATAACTATTTTGCCAACACTTTTGCCATCTCATAATTCCACCTGGAACCGTTTGCCGCACGCAAAGCAAAAAAGACAAAATTTGAACGAATTTCTCCGATCTTAAAATTGACTTCTTTCCTCCGGCAATTGGAGCATCTCCATTTTTTTTTCCTCTTTTACCCAAGTTTTTTTGTTTTTTCTGGCAAATTCTTCATCTCCGCCAAGCCAGCAGTTGTTTCGTTGCAAGTGGCAAAGAACTGGTCTGGGTGTATTTTTTTTGTTCGACCCTGAACGGCGTGCCAAATTTATGATGAGAGTGCAAAATGGTAACTACCAGCCTTTCTCTCTCTGCTCCTGTTTGCAGTGTGGTTTTCATGGTGCTATCTGCCGTCTCGTGTGTTGAAACCTAAACATGCCCGGATTTCTGCCACACGACAACAGCCCCAACAGAGGATTTGATGGCAGGTCTTGAAGGGACGCAGTTTAGCCGCGGTCTTGTTGTGGCGAGAGTTGGCGGAGAGGGTCTGGGGCCAGGGCCGCCGTGGAGCGGTTTAGGCTTTGTCACTGAGCACTGTGTGGTGAAGGTATTATTGGAGAGCTGAATGAGTCTTCCATTGCCGTGGGGATCGGCAAGCTTTTCTTGGCCTGACTTAAGCTAAAGAAGCTGCTTTTTTTGGAATCACGGAATCACGGAATTCCTGTGCTCCCTCTGCAGTGCTCAAATGTTGAAACTGTTTTAAATTTAGACTAATTGAATTCTATTATTCAGAGTGATTTTTTTTTTTTTAAATGGCTTTGGGACTGAAGGGGATTTTGGTGCATTTTTTTTTTATGTTTCCTGTTGTGAGAAATATTTAAATTGAGAATAATGAATAATTACGGATACTCAGTTTCCACCAAACCTAGACTAAATGGGTAGTTTCCAAGTTAATCCGTGTAACAGAGCAAATTGATCTACACTGCAAAAAATGTTTTTCTTACATGTTACTTTTGTCTTGTTTTCCAGAAGAAAAACCCCAAAACAGCCTTAAAACAAGATTTTTTCTGATAATATTGAATTGAGTTTATTTTTTTGAACCCATTGGCAAATCCTTTTTTTCTTCCTTTTTGAATAATTTAAAAGAAGCTTAAAAAAAGAAACGTACTCAATGAAGTCTTATGATCTCCCTCAATTTTGCTTCTCAAGTGAATTCATCTTGTTTTAAGGAGTTTTACATGCACTGCAAGTGTTTTCATTGTTCTAAAACATCATATAATTATTCTAAAGCTCTGAAATTCTCTTCTGTCCAACAGGATGAATTTCACCCCTTCATCGAGGCTTTACTGCCACATGTCCGCGCCTTCTCCTACACCTGGTTCAACCTGCAGGCCCGCAAGCGCAAGTACTTCAAGAAGCACGAGAAGCGCATGACAAAGGACGAGGAGCGCGCCGTCAAAGATGAACTGCTGGGCGAGAAGCCCGAGATCAAGCAGAAGTGGGCGTCCCGACTGCTCGCCAAGCTCCGCAAAGACATCCGCCCGGAGTTCCGCGAGGATTTCGTGCTCACCATCACAGGAAAGAAGCCGCCGTGTTGCGTGCTGTCCAACCCCGACCAGAAGGGCAAGATCCGCCGCATCGACTGCCTGCGGCAGGCGGACAAAGTCTGGCGTTTGGACCTGGTCATGGTGATTCTCTTCAAAGGAAGTCCGCTGGAGAGCACGGACGGAGAGAGACTGGTCAAATCCCCGCAATGTTCCAATCACGGCCTGTGCGTACAGCCGCATCACATCGGCGTGTCCGTGAAGGAACTGGACCTGTACCTGGCCTACTTCGTCCAAACTCCAGGTGAGCGATACACACTATACTCGCTGCAAAGGCAAAACGTTAGGTAGACGATGATGTCTGGCTCAACTGTGAAAATGAGCTCATACACATTTGGCTGGGCAATCCAAAACCTCAGATTGTGACGTAGTTACTGCGTTTGGCCTTTGTAGGGCAGTACACAGGCTCATACACACATGTCGAGAGAAGAACTGTATGTAAGTAAGACTCCATGTAAAAACTCAGGAAACTCGGTCCAGTTCTATTCCGGGATGTATCTCAAAAACATACATGAACATGAATACAAATATATGCAAATACACATTTCAGGATGAGGCTGCGTTATGTTTATTTCTTTGTGTTAATGGATTTCTGTTCGGTTGTCTTTGTGGTTGCATTAAAACTTGGAGTGTGTGTGTGGAAATTATAAAACTTTTAAAGTGAACAGGTTTACAGTTGATGCATATGCAGTGTCTTGTGCCTGAACACACACACACACACGCTCACACACTCACACACATACACACACACACACACACTCACCCACACTCACACACACACTCACTCACTCACACACACATACACACACACACACACACACACACACTCACACACATACACACACACACACACACACACTCACCCACACTCACACACACACTCACTCACTCACACACACTCACACACACATACACACACACACACACACACACACTCACACACACACTCACTCACTCACACACACTCACACACATACACAATCACACACACACTCACACTCACACACACTCATAAACATACACACACACACGTACTCACACACACACTCTCACACTTGCACTCACACACTTACACACACGTACTCGCACTCACACACACACACTCACAAACACACACACACTCACACACACACGTACTCACACACACACTCTCACACTTGCACTCACACACTTACACACACGTACTCACACACACACTCTCACACTTGCACTCACACACTTACACACACGTACTCGCACTCACACACACACACTCACAAACACACACACACTCACACACACACACACACACACACACACACTCACACACACTCACTCACACACACACACACACACACACTCACGCACACACTCACAAACACACACACATACACACTCACACTCGCACTCACACACACACTCTCACACTCGCACTCACAAACACTCACACACTGACACACACACTCAGACACACTCACACACTCACACACACACTCACACACTCACACACACACACACACACACACACACGTACTCACACACACACTGACACACACACTCAGACACACTCACACACACACACACACACTCACACACACACACTCACACACACACTTGCACTCACACACACACACACACACACACACACACGTACTCACACACACACACTGACACACACTCAGACACACACACACACACTCACTCACACACACTCACTCACACACACACACTCACACACACACTTGCACTCACACACACACTGACACACACCTCAGACACACTCACACACACACACACACTCACTCACACACACACACTCACAAACACACACTCACACACACACTCACACACACACACACACACTCGCACTCACACACACTCTCACACTCACACACACAGACACACACACACACACACACATTCGCACTCACACACACACTCACACTCTCACATGCACAGACACACACTCTCACACACACACTCAAAAACACACACTCGCATTCACACACACTCTCACACTCACACACACACAGACACACACTCTCACACACACACACGCACTCACACACACTCTCACACTCACACACACACACAGACACACACTCTACACACACACACACACACACACTCTGGTAAAGAAATAAATTAAAAAGAGTAAAGAAATATTGAAATATTGTGTGTTAAAATTCAAAACAATCAAATGACAAATAACAATAAATTCAGGGTTGTTGGAAATCATTGGATTTCTTTATTTTTAAAGTAGCTCGGTTTGAAAGAGTCTAACAAGTGTAAAATTATTATTATTGTTGTTGTTGTTTTTAAATAATACCTTGGCCACTGGTTTGTTTATAGATAGAACTAATCCGTTATATTTTAATTATTTATAAAGAACTTTATAAATGTATATAATTTATTGAAATAACTTTATTTTATATTAATAATAAATGATTGTTAGTTATTGCAGTTGTGATTTTGGTGGTTGTTGTAGTTTTAAATAAATTGTATTATTTATATATTATTACTTCTTTGTTACTAATTCTTCATATTTGTATTATTTCTATATATTCATATATAAATTAATACATTTATATGATTTATTTCAATACTTGTATTTGTACAGGAAATCATAGTGACGATGTGAGTGTGATTTTGGAGGTTGTGGTAGTTGTGCAAACTGTGTTTAGTGACAGTTCCTTTAAAAACACACACAATATTGTATTTGCATAGTTATTAGCTATAATCTGCGCACTCACAGTGCACAACAAGGCAACATTTGCAATTGTTTTCATCTTTGTTGTGATACAGAGCCATAATTCGGTTTGTTGGCAGGGGCCCTGAAAGAGATTTTGTTGCTCATGCCGAGTTTCCCTTTTGCACCGTGTGGAACTCAGTTTGCCGCTTCACCGTGCCGCTCTTTTCCTGTTTAACGGTACGCCAGGGCTCAGATGATCTCCTGCTGACCCGGTTGAATATCCTGTCTTAATCCGGACACTATTAACCGGCCTGATGGCACATTGTTCCAGTGACATCCGCTTTGATGGAACGTTACTGACGCGATTGTTCGTTTTCTTTACACACGGGTAAATCGTGTTTTACGTTGTTTGTTTTTTGCAAAGACCGTTCTCGAAGCAAATGGCTTAAATGGCTAGAGGTAGTTTTCCTTTAGGAAAAATCCTTTAGGAACGCCTGCCAAAGACGAGGCCTGGTTTGGATCAGTTCGACTTTTACTCTCTGTGAGTAAAGCAACGTTTACATTTTGGTTCCATCCCAAATGGACAGACTTTGTAAACGGTTGTATTTGCATACCGAAGATCAGCGGCTATAACGCACGATTTGAGAATCGTGTAATAAGAGGGATTTAGGGTCTAGTTTCAGCTGGACAAGCCGGTTGTTTAGCCGACGAGATGCGTGTCGTATCGTCCCATGAGAGCAATTAATGACGTTAAACTGTAGCCGAATCAAGCCTGTACCCCAGAGCACGATACTGTAATTACACTCAGTTTTCTCAGGACATGCCGGCTATATTAAAGATGGTGATTAATGGGAGTTTTTGACGAGCAATTCGGATTAGCCGTCTCGCACGCCTCTGGAAAAAAAAACGTCTTGTTTGTCTTCTCAGCGCTCCGTGTTTGTCAGAATGATGAATGCGTTCTCCGGGGGTTAGTCATCGCTGGAGCGAGCTTCGTCATACGGCTCAAAGTCTATCGCAAAGTCATGATATAAACATGTGCCTGCTCTCATCTCCAGTCCAACTGTGTCCAGTTCAGACAGCCGGTGAAAGGCAGCCCCAGAATGCCACGAGAAATCACTCCAGCTTTGAGCTGTTAAGGAGGCTGAAAAGCTGACAACGGTGAAAAGAGGGGAACTAATTGTGCCTTTTTCCTCTCTGAAAGGGAAATCGATTTATATAGTTGAATGACAATAGACTTGTAAAGTCCGTTCAGGCGTTAAATCGCTTGTTTCACAGAGATCCGTCTCGTCTGGATAATTTCCAGAGCTTTCAGAGGTGTTGAAGATATCAGCGAGGTGTTGTGATTCTAGCCTCAGAGTCGCTGTGGTGTGGGACTAGCGCACTTTACATTTCTTTCGTTTTTTTGGCAACCGTTTTTTTTCTTAGCTACGCTATCATTTTCCCAGTGCGTACCCAAGTCTGCGAGCCATCCATTTATACTCCAGCTGAATCTAATAAACGATGCAACTGTTCGGCCGTTAATATGGAAGATTACGCCGCTCTCTATTTTACCATAATGTTACAGGTCACTACGGTGTCTGCAAAGGCATTGAAGTGGGCCTAGATTTGAACGTTAGGAAATATATCCAAATTTAAGTTGAATATTTATCCTAGAATTTTCCAGGAGACCTTTTTCCCCCAATGCGTACACATGCCTCAGGTCAAAACGTGTCCCTCAGAGAGGAAATGAATGGGTAAAAGTGATAAAGTTGGCCGTTTTCAGGCCTTTGGGCGGTAAGGAAATACTTCTGTTCCTTCTTGGCTGGTAAACAAGATGAAGCGGCGTGTTGTGCGGAGCTTACAGATCCCCGCTGCTCGAGGCCGTGACCAGACCAACAGAGCAAACAGTCACCCGCACTGACCACTGATACACAACTTTGGTGTCCTTCACAGGCCTTTGGTCATTTTGGATTTTGGCCTGGATGTTTGAGATTTGACTGTGTGGTGTTACTTGGACTGAACTCAGGTGACTGTTTTGCCTGTGTTGGTTGCGTTTATGTGTGAGAAGGTTTCTTTGTGTGCTAAGGGCAAGAGAATGAGAGATACTTGCTTAAAAATGCTTTTTAGACACTGGGGAAATATTCGGCCATTTGTTTGTTGCTGCAATTCAGGTATGGTACAAATACATACATCTGTATGTTACATTTAAATACAATTCAGTTCATTGAATGGCTGGAAATATTCAAATATATATATATATATATTATGTACACATTTATACATAATTTCTCTTTTTAAAAGGATATCAATCTATTTTAACAGGCATATTGATTAATATGTTTTCTGGTTTTAACAGCTAATTTATAATGATATATATTTTTTTATTTTATTTAATATGTAGTATTTTAATATTACAATATTTGTTAAATGTGATGCATTGTTTAGTTTATAGTTTACTGAGATAATAAATATATATATAGTTATTTTTGCTTTATTGTGTGAAGGTAAGATATTAAATTAATATTAGCTTGAAACCTAAATGTCAAGCACATATCATATTAGAAGATATAAATATATATTTATATGTGAAATATGTTTATTACATTAAATATGTTTAATATATATATTTATTTATTTTATTGATCAAAACACAAATTAACAAGACAGCAGCTTATACAAGAAACCAATGACACACACACACACACACACACACACACACACATATATATATATATATATATATATATATATATATATATATATATATATATATATATATATATATATACACTATATATATATATATAAAAAAACTGATTTGTTTTATAGATATAGTAGTGCATACAGGTACTGTGATAAGTTTAAGGAATATGCTATTTTAATGTGATATAATAGTAATCATTATTAATAATTACATTTTTCTGGTGATGTTGTGGAGAGAGAGATAATATATTTAAATATGTTTCAAATATATTAAATATGTTAATGTATTAAATCGATAGGTAAGACATAAAATTAATATTTGCTTGAAACTTAAGTGTGAAGCACATATCATATTAGAGGATATAAATATATTTATTCATTAAATAGATCCAAATATGATAAAAAAAAATAAAATAAAATAAAAGCATGAGAAATATCAAGTGCAGAAAACATTCTAGTTTTGTTGGTTTTTCTTTTTTAACATTAATAATATTATTATTAATAAATAAATAAATAAATAGTTATATATTATATTAAATATAATTATTTATATATTATATTACATATATTTATTTATATATTATATGTAAATATAATTATTTATATTTTACATTAAATATAATTATTTATATATTATATGAAATACAATTATATATTATATTAAATATAATTATTTATATATTATATAAAATACAATTATATATTATATTAAATATATTTATTTATATATTATATTTATTTATATATTATATTAGATATATTTATTTATATATTATATTACATATATTTATTTATATATTATAGTAAATATAATTATTTATATTTTACATTAAATATAATTATTTATATATTATATTAAATATAATTATTTATATATTATATGAAATAAAATTATATATTATATTATATATTATATTAATTATATTTATTTATATATTATATTTATTTATATGTTATATGAAATACAATTATATATTATATTAGATATATTTATTTATATATTATAGTAAATATAATTATTTATATTTTACATTAAATATAATTATTTATATATTATATTAGATATATTTATTTATATATTATATTAAATATAATTATTTATATATTATATTAGATATATTTATTTATATATTATATTAAATATATAACAAAACGTTCCAGTTTTGTTTTGTTTTTGTTTTTTTGACATGACATTAAACATTTCTATATATATATATATATGTATGCAATATAAACAGAAAACATGAGAAATGTTGAAGGATTAAAGGGTCTTTTGACTCTTGGCAAGGCTCTGGTTTTCTTTACGGCCTTTCGTTTTGGGGGAACAGCCGAATAAACTGCAACGGTGACTTGGAAATGGCAAAGACCCACAAGCAACATTAAATAAGATGAAGCTCTTCTGTATATTATTTGTTCATTTGATTAATATTGTTATTATTATTTTTTGCATTGTTGTGTTTGTTCAAATAGAAAATAGAACCGGCGGGCAGATAATAAAGATGGTGTAAAATGCCAAGTTGGAAACAAAAGCCGGTCTGCGGAGGGAACTTTGACTGGTTGGTGTGTGTGTGTGTGTGTGTGTGTGTGTGTGTGTGTGTGTGTGTGTGTGTGTGTGTGTGTGTGTGTGTGTGTGTGTGTGTGTGTGTGTGTGTGTGTGTGTGTGTGTGTGTGTGTGTGTGTGTGTGTTTGGCACAACCGTACGGATCTCGGCTTTTCAAATCACGCCACACGCTCTGCCAACATCCCTCTCTTTCCCAGCCTCTCCTTCCATCTAACCTGCTTTTTCAGCCCTTCTCCTCCGCTTTTCTCTGAACACGTCTCCTCTCTCGACTCAGCGCAACAATAAAAAAATACTCTTCGCCATCTTAACACTTCATCACAGCACTGATGGGGAAAACCAGCCTTCACAAACACAACTCAGTGCAGTTTCTGTCGAAGAAAGACATTGCGTCGTGATTGAGTGCGTTTCAGAGCTCACATTTGAGAGTTTTTCTTTTTTAGTGATTTAGGAATTGGCTACAGCAAATAACGGTATAGCCATGGCCAAATCAAAATGGAGAGTTTGGCAGCGTGTAAGTGTCTGCGTACAGACACATGCTCGATGCTAAATAAATTATACAAATGTAAAAAGCATCCAATAGACCTTAGTCAGGGTAGACAGCCTATTTAATTTTACGTGAAGGAAAATGAGGCTTAGCGGGATAGACGTCTATGTCACATCTCATTTTCACAATCCATGTTTCCTTTTGTCAAATGGAAATTCATTTTAGCAAAGTATTTTCAATCAACACCAACAGTACAACTGGTTAAAGGGATGGTCCACTCGGCCATGAGCGTAAATAAATGATAACTATCCCTTTAAACCAACTACTTCTCTCCAGCACAGCCTTTGTTTTCATTCACGTCAAATGAAATATGTTGTCTGCCCTGACTGAGGTCTATAGATCATGCTGCTAATGATGTTTAAAAACATGTAAAGTATTTTCACAATTTACGAAAGCAACACCCGTAATTCAAACTGTCGCCGGGAGAATTAAAGTTTCAAATGAAGCTTTTCAACCTCTAAATTGTCTCCGGGGAAATGCAGCCCGCGTTAGCGTAAGACACGTTTGACATTCAACGTTTTGCCACAAGAGAGTCACAGAGTTTGACATAAGCCCTTATAGGAATGTGTGTTTGTAGTTGAGCGTGTGTACATGTGACATTATTTATGTGTGTGTGTGTGTGTGTGTGTGTGTGTGTGTGTGCTGTGGTATTAGTAACACACTGGACAGGCTAATAGCAGCAGTCAGGCTGAGCGAATAATGATTGGAAAATGAGGGCCATTATTGAAGTTGAGTAAACATCTCAGGACTCTGGTGAAAAGAGTTCATTCACCACAGCACTGGAGTGGCTTTCTTCTCCTCAGGGGTTCTTCTGAAGCTCTAAGAGTCTGCCTTTTGTTCAGGAGAGAGAGAGAGAGAGACAGAGAGAGAGAGACAGAGAGAGAGAGAGAGAGAGAGAGAGAGAGACCTTGTGTCTTTGCAAAGGTAACCCCACTACAGTACATTCATGACCTGCTGGTTTGCAGTTCCTGTACAAACATTTATTACGGTACATTAAGACAAAAGTACTCAAAAGTGCCATGTGGTAATAGCACATTTATTTGGTCATGTACCATGGTAATGCATTTATGACATTTTGTATTGGCCAAGCAAACATTTATAAAAAGAACCAAAAGTACGGACATGGTGCCATGATACTTTGATAGCTTTTTAAATATGTTACCAGTATTTTACAGTGTAACCTTCCCTTACAAACATTCATCAAAATCATCATCAAAATCATCAAAATGATGAATGTTTCAAATTCAAAAATTTTCCCTGGGAAACTAATAAAAAAACTAAAAGTAGCAATATAACACGTACAGTATATATATACACACACACTCACCTAAAGGATTATTAGGAACACCTGTTCAATTTCTCATTAATGCAATTATCTAATCAACCAATCACATGGCAGTTGCTTCAATGCATTTAGGGGTGTGGTCCTGGTCAAGACAATCTCCTGAACTCCAAACTGAATGTCAGAATGGGAAAGAAAGGTGATTTAAGCAATTTAGAGCGTGGCATGGTTGTTGGTGCCAGACGGGCCGGTCTGAGTATTTCACAATCTGCTCAGTTACTGGGATTTTCACGCACAACCATTTCTAGGGTTTACAAAGAATGGTGTGAAAAGGGAAAAACATCCAGTATCGCGGCAGTCCTGTGGGCTGAAAATGCCTTGTTGATGCTAGAGGTCAGAGAAGAATGGGCCGACTGATTCAAGCTGATAGAAGAGCAACTTTGCCTGAAATAACCACTCGTTACAACCGAGGTATGCAGCAAAGCATTTGTGAAGCCACAACATGCACAACCTTGAGGCGGATGGGCTACAACAGCAGAAGACCCCACCGGTACCACTCATCTACACTACAAATAGGAAAAAGAGGCTACAATTTGCAAGAGCTCACCAAAATTGGACAGTTGAAGACTGGAAAAATGTTGCCTGGTCTGATGAGTCTCGATTTCTGTTGAGACATTCAGATGGTAGAGTCAGAATTTGGCATAAACAGAATGAGAACATGGATCCATCATGCCTTGTTACCACTGTGCAGGCTGGTGGTGGTGGTGTAATGGTGTGGGGGATGTTTTCTTGGCACACTTTAGGCCCCTTAGTGCCAATTGGGCATCGTTTAAATGCCACGGCCTACCTGAGCATTGTTTCTGACCATGTCCATCCCTTTATGGCCACCATGTACCCATCCTCTGATGGCTACTTCCAGCAGGATAATGCACCATGTCACAAAGCTTGAATCATTTCAAATTGGTTTCTTGAACATGACAATGAGTTCACTGTACTAAAATGGCCCCCACAGTCACCAGATCTCAACCCAATAGAGCATCTTTGGGATGTGGTGGAACGGGAGCTTCGTGCCCTGGATGTGCATCCCACAAATCTCCATCAACTGCAAGATGCTATCCTATCAATATGGGCCAAAATTTCTAAAGAATGCTTTCAGCACCTTGTTGAATCAATGCCACGTAGAATTAAGGCCGTTCTGAAGGCGAAAGAGGGTCAAACACAGTATTAGTATGGTGTTCCTAATAATCCTTTAGGTTAGTGTATATATATATATACAAGCAATATCACACAAGCAAGAGTGTGATATGGCCCTATATCAGCACTGCTGTTATTCGACAGCAGGCCGAGTGCCGTAGTTAATCACAGCAGTGCTGATTTAGGGCCATTTGGCACGAGTGTGATATTGCTTATATACAACAGTTCAATGAACAAGCAAATTTTACAAATTAGGAAAAACTGAGTACGGTCATAAAAACGCATTTGTGCATGGAACTACTTTCTTACACGACCGATCAGAATCTGCCGTTGCTGGTTCATAACAAATGATGCATCCAAGCATCCAAAAACATCACTTCTGAACTACTAGTATTATGGCTTTCTAACATGTTATTGGAGAAACAAGGATGTGTGTGTGTGTGTGTGTGTGTGTGTGTGTGTGTGTGTGTGTGTGTGTGTGTGTGTGTGAGAGAGAGAGAGAGAGAGAGAGAGAGAGAGAGATGGAGCGTGTGCGATAGTCAGCTTTAATATATAACATATTAGATTTAATAAATGCATCCTATTATCTCAGTGGAAAAGTAGCCGTCCAGTCGAGGGTGTTCCTCTCTATTTCAAGGTAGCCGGTGCGCAAGAGACTTTCACTATAGAAACCGCAATGTCCTCCACCATTTTAAACTGTGTGTCCACTCCAATGTGGAAAGTCAGAGAAGAGTTAAGTGCCTTTAGTTGTGTAATCAATCAGTCTGTTGTGTCTCTCAGCTGTGATGAGCTGTAATGCTGAAGTTGTTCGTTTAAAGCAGTTTAAAGCTGTTTCCTAGCTTTAGTAGTGTAATACAAGCGATCACAAAGTGCTGATGAATGAAAACCCTGAGTGATGCTGATTCACTTCACATCACCAACTCTCATATTACACACAAAAATGATCTTTTGCCACCACCATCACCATCTTTGTGAATAGCAAACTCAAAATGTTTGAGTGCTTTTTCTAATTTAGAGTAGCGCTAACCCGCACTGCCAATGGGATGTGTTCAATAAAGACATGAAAGATTATACTTAAAGATGAAATCACATTTTATGAGCAATTAATGCAGAAAACCAGCTAATTTCAAAGGGTTCACATACCTGTTACATTTACGGTAAAATACTAGCAGCTGGGGTTGCCAGAAATTTACCGTAAAAAATAATGTGACTATTTTTCAGGGCTTTTACAGGTTGTAATTTTGATGACTTCATTTTTTACGGTTTACTACCATTTATATTACTAAAGTATATAAACTTGATATACTATCCTTCTGGGACTATAAAAGTCTGCTTTCACTTTAAAATGTGCTGTTTGTCACCATAGTAACAACATAAGACCACATGATGACTTAATGTTCATCAGGAGAAATAATTAATACACATGTAGAAATAGTGCACAAACACAAAACACCATCAGGGTAACACAGCTGACACTGAAGTAATGAAATAAACAGTAATTAAACTCCATAAAATATAACAGAGAACACTCCACTGGACATAACGGATATTATAAATAAGTAGAAACTATTCCCATAAAATATAACGCCCGATTATCGTTTTCACTGTAATTATAACAATAGTTTACCATAATAAGTACATGTATTCTCTTCTTGAACATAATATACATTTTTTGCTTTAATTATACTGTAAAATATGACTTTTTTACATAAAAATTTTAAATAAAAATAACAATATTTTACCATAAAATTACATAAATTTTCCAGTTAAATATATTATCATTATTTGCTGACTGTGTTACGGTAACTACCTGTTAACCATTTAACTTTTTTTACGGTAGCATTTGTTACATTCTTACAATTATGTAAAAAATGACATGTATATTTGGTCATATATTCTCTTTTTTTCCCCAAAAACATTTACCAAAAAGTCTCATTGTAACACCTTTTTGACGACATGGTACTTCCATAGTTTTTTTGAATATAATATAACAGTAATACTGTAAATTTATTACCTGTTAGTTTGTACTTTCCTTTCCAAAAATTTACCAAAAAGAGTTTATAAATTAAAAATGGCGTACAGAAAGCATGTCCGACTATGGCAAATTGGGTATCATTCGACTCCGTATGCCCCAAAGTATTTAAAGCATCCAGTCTCATGTTTTTAGGCCAAACTATACAGTATGAATAGGCAAAAATATAAATGTTTCATATTTCTTGACCACTAGGTGGCACTGTGCCGAAAATGTACAGGCCATGCTTGTGATGACATATATACCAGGTTTTCTGTCAATACGCTAAAGCGTTGGGCAGAAACAGCCTCGCATCCATTTTGGCGAACTCGCGGTCAAATTCATTGATGCGGTAGACGAGAACAGTTTGGTTAATCATAATGAATCTCATGAAGTTTTGACATGACTGTCTTTAGATGATGCATGCAAAAATTCAAGGATATTGGCCACATGGTATAGGAGTTGGAAAAAGTAGGTTTACAGAAAGCTAGAGGCAGAGTATTGAAAGTAAGTACAATTTTGAACTCATGGTGGCGCTAGATGCTAGATTAAAAAACGCCTATTTATTTAGCTAATAAATAAAAAAGTATTAAAAAGTGCTATTTGATATTGCCACATGTATTTGGTCATGTACAGTACTGCGGTAATATACCATGTTGTTTTCGACATGGTACTGTGGTGATACAGTAAATGTAGGACCTTTGTATTGCCCTTAAAACAAGTTACTATGGTACACATATAAAAGTAGTAAGAAATACCTTTGTAACATAAATTTTTACTTGCCATAACTTTTTAAACATGATACCACAGTAATACAGGTACATTTATGGCCTGGTGGCTTGTACTTCTCTTAAAAAATTACTATTGTACACTAACTTTTTACCATTGTTAGTTCATAATACATTAACAAATAATAATTTTTATATTATTTATATGTATTTTTAGGGCCCGAGCACAACGACCCTATTGTTCCTCTAGGCATTTATTATTATTATTATTATTATTTTTAATTTATTTAATTTCTTTCCCAAATTAATTGCATTGTTGAGGGCCTAAACATACTCGTCTCTAGGACCCATGCCCTAAACTCAACAGTTAGTCAGCCATTGTGATTTTTCTCTTAAATTTTTGCTCAGTTTTTGCCATTTCCAGGCCTTGTACTTTAACGAACTCCTCCTAGAGATTTAATCAGATCAACATTATATTGGGTCAGTCTAATCTAAAGGCCTTGGAGATGCTAAATTGCTAAGATTTTGAGTTTTCTTTGAACGGCATGTCTGTGGCGGCCTGACAAAATTCTATGTTTCGCCATGAAACAGGAAGTTGTTGTAACTCAAACATACAACGTCCAATCTACCCAAAACCTCACATGTTTGATAACAGTCCTGGCCTGAACAGTTCTCTATTCCAATATTTAATTATAGTCATAGCGCCAACAGGAAATGACATGTTTTACACTCTGATACACTCTTAACAACATTTAAGTGCTGAAAAATGCTAAAAAGAATTGGAGTGACATTCCCCTGGCACAGCAGCCCCAACGTGCATCAGAGTGCGAGGGCCCATTCATCGCTGCTTGCAGCTTTATTTATTATTATTATTATTATTATTATTATTTTCTTTTTTTCCCCAAATGAATCGCATTTTTGAGGGCCTAAACATACTCGAAAACTCATGAAACTTTGCACACACATCAGAAGTGCCGAATATTTACATCTAATATGGGATTCAGAATTAGGTGTGGCAAAATGGCTCAATAGCGCCACATACAAGATTCAATGATGTGCGCTTTACGCTACGTTTCACCTACACCTAAGAAATTCGGGAAACATATGTAACATGTCAACACGTACAAAAAAGTCACTTGGACCCATGCCCTAAACCCAAAAGGAAGTCAGCCATTGTGATTTTTCTCTCAAATCTTTGCTCAGTTTTTGCCATTTCCAGGCCTTGTACTTTAACGAACTCTTCCTACAGATTAAATCAGATCAACATCATATTTGGTCAGTCTAATCTAAAGACCTTGTTGTTACTAAATTATAAATATATTGAGTTTTCTTTGAACGGCGTATCTGTGGCAGCCTGACAAATTTGGATGTTTCGCCATGAAACAGGAAGTGGTTGTAACTCAAACATATAACAGTCCCGGCCTGAATACACCTGTGTGCCAATATTTACTTATAGGCATAGTGCCACCTTCTGGCGACAGGAAATGACATGTTTTACGCTGTAATACACTCTTAACAACATTTAAGCAAATATAACCTTACTGTAAAGTGTTATCTTTAGCATTTTATAGCAACAATAACTGTATTGAATGGTATTTTGGTAGAAACAGTGTTTACCATTGTAATTTGAATGCAGAAGTGTTTTATTGGTGGACGTTTCAAAAACTCTTCAGGGTGACCAATATAAGAATGAATGCTAACGTTTGGATGTTTACTTTTAGCCTGCACATGAGCAGGTTTCCGAGCCATGTGGAAGTGTGTTTGTTTATGTGTGTGTAAATGCACGTGAGCGGGAGAAATAATACATCAGGGCAGCTCAGGGATGATGAGTGTAAACTAGGTGCTAATGCTTCCTTTTGCCTGTTTTGTCAGTGCACATGTTCTAATTAATGGGAATGGAATAAATAAATTAAGCAGCCACGTCTCTCGGCAGCTGAGCAGTGAGAGAGAGAGAGACGCACACACAGAAAGTGTTGTTAATTTCTTTTCATGTCCCACTTATCATGTTATGACCTGTTAATACAGGCTTTGATGCAACGGGTTTTGTCAACACACACACACACACACACACAAACACACAAATGCTTTATTCTGCCAGATTTATCATTTTACTCCTGATTTGAGATTCAGATTTCATTGTGCATGTAATTACCTTTGAGAATGCACATTAAAGTATATGCAAGTAAATGATGTGATGATGTAAAACGCCTACTGTTACTATTTATCTTTTATTAAATGTAGACAGTATGCATTGTATATCTTGCAGTATTTAGTGAGTAAAAATCTAATATTTAGAGACTACACAGATGAGCCCCAGGTGTTTGTGTTGTGGTGTGTAACTCCTTTAGGAATACCTCTATGTTGCATATTGGTACAAACTCTTGCACCATAAACAACCTGTTTAGACCCCTGTTTACCCTGATTCACTGATACCTCATGCTGTTCCAGTCTTTGCCTCACACACACACACACACACACACACACACGCACACGTGCACATGCACATACACACACACACACACACACACACACACACACACAGGGCGGCCAGTGCAGGTGTAGTGATTAGAGTAGATTTATTGTAGTCTTTCGGTCTCATTTAGCCTAATTTTATAGAGCCGCTTTAATTACAGTACAGTCCTCTGAACCTCTTAACTCTTAGCTGATCTAATTATAATAATGCCCCATTCGACTTTTGCACTCTTTCTCTTACTCTCTCTCTCTCTCTCTCTCTCTCTCTCTCTCTCTCTCTCTCTCTCTCTCTCTCTCTCTCTCTCTGTGAATGAGATATTAAACATAATAATGTATAGGAATGTTCCAGGCTCTAATCAAATGAAGCTATATTTACATCAATAGAATATTATTTCAACGTGTTTGCACGGTGTAGGGAATCATTTTGACTTGTAAAGAACAAAACTGTAGTTTACAGCAATGCACTTACAATGGGAGTCATTGCAGCAGAATAACCACTAAATGTCAATCTGTTTTAAGCAATATAGATGTTTAACATGTCACTAGTGTGATAAGATGTCTTACTTACCTTGTCTTTGCAAAGCGATTTTTTCCAACACTTGGTAGGTTACAACACCTCTTTCATGCAACATACACGTCTCATGAAATCTCGTAATAATTTGTGCGAGATAGCGGAATCGTTTTTTAATGGAAATGTCACTGAACAAATTTGGTCATTTATTTATGCAATTAAAATAAAGGATGTCAATGACAAGGGCTGGACTGGTAATCTGGCATACCGGGCATTTTCCCGGTGGGCCGACGCTCTTTGGGGCCGATCAGTGGCAGACTGGCCATCTGGAGAACCGAGTGGGCTGGTCGCAAATGTGCCGAATGAGCCGCGATTATTTTTACAATTTCACCATCTCATATTCATTTTTAAGACTTTTCATGAAACTGGTTTGGTAGTTGGATGCACCGATGTATCAGGAATTTATATTTATGGACCAGTCATTCACCAAAAAGCCGAATTGAATGAAAACGTACAAAAACGCAGTTATTAAAAACCGCTCGTTATATAAAGTTTATAATTTTTTTTCTGCGTATAAAATTACGAAATTCACACAACAAATAAAGGAAATCTGAAAAATTAAAGCATGTTGATAAATATGTATTTATTTTAAATTAATATGTGTATTTTTAATGTTCAATTATAATATGTTAAACGTGAGGTCTCAATCATCAAGTTATCAAAATGTTTTTTTTTTGTATATATCTTTGATCGTGGCTCTCTTACACTGTTGGCTTGTCATGTGTTCAACCGATCCAGTCCATGTTCAATAGAAATTATTTATTGTTAGAACAATAAAATAGCTTTTGTGCTATTTTCTAAGCAAAACGTTGATCTGATGACAAAATAAGAGTTAGGCGCAAAGTATCGCTATTGACCTATAGTTTCTGTTGTCGTATCGGAAGAAAATTTTCATATCAGTGTATCCCTAGTTGGTAGATTACCAGAAAAACTCTTGAAATGTAGTATTTCAGTAGTAACAGAGAGGCTAAAAATGACATCAGCTGTCCTGGATGGTCATGTTCCTTGTTCCCCTATACGTTTCCTCCTGAGATTGTGGAGCAGCTAAACATGTTCTCATCTTTCCTTTTATTTCCCCATTCTATTTTTCTCCTCTCATCTGTTTTTCTACTCTTGATCATCCCCAGTGACTCTTCAACCAGAGATACAAGAAAACGTGTTGGTGCCTCAGTGTGTGTGCGACTATATACAGTATGTGCACATGTGCATCGTAGCATGAGATGAGGCCACAACAAACGACATCTGCAAAAATCACATATGGGCAAAAGCATCACAGAGCCACACACACAGCTGAACCCCACTTAGCACCTGATGCTGGGGGTCTGTTTCCTCCTTACTCTATACCACAATACAGATGGGTCCCTGAACCCCCAGGACAGGCCTCAGACCTGGGACTTTCCTAACCGCCGGTCCAGCACGGCCTGCTCTGATTGTGGGTGTGCAAGAAGCTCTCACACACTCTGATTACTTGTTCTGAGAACGCAGCTCCTTCTGTTCATGTGTCCGTTTGGTATCGAGTTTTAGACCCTAAACCTGCCTGATCTCATGACTTTAAGCAAAATGATATTGTGTGATTAATAACTTGTATCGCTGCAATTCCAAGGTGAAATGTTCACTGTGTGGCACTAAAAGTGAGTTTAATTTGCTCCCAAACTGATGAGGTTTATAATATTAACAAAACATACCAAACATACCGTGACTACGCATGCCCGGCCCCGCCCTCCTCCTCGTCACACTCCACCCCTCCTTTACGGGTAGCCTTCTGGCCCCGCCTGCCGGCAGGCTTTTTCTCACCTTACTAGGGCTGGGGAGGGGGATGAGGGGAGGGAAAAACAGGAGAGGAGAGGGAAAGGGCAAAGTGGAGCAAAAGCGAGAAAGAGAGGAATAACCTGGTTCGCCGGTGCCCAGGTACACTGTCGCCCGGCCCTCAGCCAATCCCCAAACTCTGGTGGACGACAGCTCGCTCCTCCCCTGGTGGACGGTAGTGGGTCCTCCTGCCCCGAAGAGATGCTCAAGCTCCTCTCCATCTTTTCTCTTTTCTTTTTTTCTATAATTTTTTTCTATGGGGGAAACAGCAGCATGCCTCAGATCCTCGGCGACCGGCAATGACGTCTCCGTCCCCGGGTGTACGGCCTCGGCTGCTCCTCGGTTGTCTGGTAGTGGCGAGGACTCCACAACCTTCCCGGGCTTTGGCACTAATGTAACAAGGTTCAAAATGGGAAAGGAGGAGGCCGAAGCTGGCTGAACTGTCAAAATATTGGTTTAATGAAGACTTAAACAAAAGACACAGAACACAAACGAATACACTGCAGCTGCGTGTGGCTCTCTCTCCAAAACTGCCGCATTCCGCTGCACTTATAGTTCATATTTTATGTGCTATATCACTTGTGGCAGGGTGGAGGGTGAAAGGCGGGGCCAGGTCATAATTCCGCACAGCCAGCCACTAATTGGGCTGATTAGCCCGAGAGGGATAAGGGCCGACCGGATATGGCAGTGCGACATCGAGAGAGATTTACAGGCAGCTGTCCGACACCTGTGTTCGTCTTTTTGGTTCAGTTTTATATTAAACTATTATTTATATTGTCAAGCCGGTTCTCGCCTCCTCCTTGCCCATCTTAACCCCTTAACACCGCTGTTCTCCTAGAAATGCTGAATTCTTTCCGCTGTGTTGACTTGTTGGGCTCCATCCTATGACGTTTGTTCTCCGGTCTGTTCACGCACATGCGCACTCCTCAAAAACCTGTTAAAACGGTGTTTACACGACCACATTAAGCCATGTTCTCCATGAGAAACCTAGGTGTGTTAAACCGCTTTCTCTTAATTCCTTAAACGGAATAAGGAAAATCTGCATTCTCTTTTACGTGACGTTTCAGAATGCTGCTTTCAGCATAAACCCTGGAATAAACAGTTATCTTAAGTGCATGTATGTGGGGTCAGCGATGCTGTTCAGTTCTGACAAAGTGTGTCAGACCACGGTGGTCTTCTGCATCCTCCACTACACTGAAAACCCTGAAAAGTTGGCATTACTCAATTAATTAAGTAAACATGTTCGCTCAGTTGAGCTGAGTAATGGAATCTCCAAAACTTGTGTAATTAAGTTCAATTAACTTTGGCGTTCAGATATGGTGTTCCTATAGAATTATCTTAACTATTTAAGTTGAGATAACTAGATACAAGTTGACGTAACTCAGATTTCCTATTTAAATGTTGTTGTTTCGACTTAATAATTTTAACTGAATGGACTCAGGTGAGGTCATACAATAACACAGCTTAAATAAAGAAGATGTAACTGACCAAAGGGGACACAGATCACCCTAATGGTAACATCACATGTAACAACTATATGCAGCAAAGCAACATACTACAAAAAAATGAAAACCTTTATGAATACATAATAACTACATTTTAAATGCCCCCATAATTTCCCTTTGACCAAAGAAACATAGTTAAATAATTAAAGTGCAAGGCATTATCAGTGTTCCCCATAGCCTCGATTTTGTACTCAATAGTTTGAGTTATTAAAACTTAAAATCTTAAGTTTATGAATTAAAAATTTTTTTTTTGAGGAACATAGGTATTTGAGATATCAGTCCAAAACTTGACATTTCAAATAATGTTTAATTACTTGACTTGAATAAATTGATTTTCCCAATAATGACAACATTAGGGTTTATGGTGTATTTAGCGCTCATAATCGGCCCGCAAGTTTAAGCAGCAATTTTGCAAGCACGTATGCGCCATTCAGTACCGCTGCTCCCTATAAGCAGAATATGCAGTCTGCGTAGGGCACTAACTTCCTAGGGGGGCACCATCTTACCCTAGGATGGCACCAGAAAGTCCATCGACTGCCCTTACTCACATTATATGTTATTCAAGGGCCCGAAAGCAGTTGCAGAACACAGATGACACCACACCACTTAAATTCAATTTTTCCATAATGGAAGAGCTTAAACCTAAGACTCACCAAAGCTTTAATTGACTATGAAAAGTAAAGGAGGATTTTGGGTGGAGAAGTGAAAGGATTATGTGTAAATGTTTCTCCAAAACTTTCCGTTAGCAGTACTTTTGTGTAAAATACTGATAGACAAGATAACAATCTTCAGTCCTCAAATGTCTTGGAGAGCTGTACAGTCTGTAACAGTAAATAAATCAACCAAAGCAATGACACTTTTGGCTGCTTGATGTGTTGTTTTAGCTAAATGATCTAAACACTTGTTGTAACACTCTTGGTATGTAGATGCTGTATATAAAACTACTGGAGAGTCTTATTATAGCAGGGCCTGTTTTATGTTAAACATTAAACTGAATTAACCTTAGGAGGAGTCTGCGGTTCGAAGATTTAGGTTTAACGCGAGAGACAGTGTTTATTCTAAGAGAAGCGTAACATAAAATGTATAAAGACAAGAAATAGAATAGATCAAGCTCTCTCTCTCTCTCTCTCTCTCTCTCTCTCTCTCTCTCTCTCTCTCTCTCTCTCTCTCTCTCTCTCTCTCTCTCTCTCTCTCTCTCTCTGGCTTACTTTTGTGGTCAGATTTGTATCTGCAATTTTGGCCTTTAAAGCACCTAAGAGCCCTTAGCTATGTTCGAAATAGCACAACCATACTACTCTGATTATTTCTGCAGCATACAATATGGATACTGTGCTTACTATGCAAATTTTCTGGATGCATTGACTACCCAGGTGACTTATCATTTACCAAAATGTACAGTATACAATCATATTTATTTCTAAGATGGAAAGTGGACTGTCCCTCGCCGAATTACGCAGCTTGTGGAGATCATGTGACAATATAGCATGCATTGAAAAATGCAGTGTTAAAAACTGCACATTGTGCAATATTTACTGTATACTTTTTTAATGTTCACACTAGAATACCAGCCTACTTTTTGGAGCATAGTGTGCAATACATACTGTATACTACATACTGTTTTTTTTTGTTGTTGTAGTGTTTAGAATGGAATACTAGCCTACTACTGTATATACTGCATATTGTACAGTAAATATGAACAATCAGGATGAAATACTAGCCTACTACTTATTGTATTTTGTGTAGTATATACTGTACACTACATACTATTTACAAAATGTTCTGTCATGAATACTAGCCTACTAATTGTATTTTGTGTAGTATATACTGTACACTACATACTATTTACAAAATGTTCTGTCATGAATACTAGCCTACTACTTATTGTATTTTGTGCAGTATATACTGTACACTACATACTATTTACAAAATGTTCTGTCATGAATACTAGCCTACTACTTATTGTATTTTGTGCAGTATATACTGTACACTACATACTATTTACAAAATGTTCTGTCATGAGTACTAGACTACTACTTATTGTATTTTGTGCAGTATATACTGTACACTACATACTATTTACAAAATGTTCTGTCATGAGTACTAGACTACTACTTATTGTATTTTGTGTAGTATATACTGTACACTACATACTATTTACAAAATGTTCTGTCATGAGTACTAGACTACTACTTATTGTATTTTGTGCAGTATATACTGTACACTACATACTATTTACAAAATGTTCTGTCATGAGTACTAGACTACTACTTATTGTATTTTGTGCAGTATATACTGTACACTACATACTATTTACAAAATGTTCTGTCATGAGTACTAGACTACTACTTATTGTATTTTGTGCAGTATATACTGTACACTACATACTATTTACAAAATGTTCTGTCATGAGTACTAGACTACTACTTATTGTATTTTGTGCAGTATATACTGTACACTACATACTATTTACAAAATGTTCTGTCATGAGTACTAGACTACTACTTGTATTTTGTGTAGTATATACTGTACACTACATACTATTTACAAAATGTTCTGTCATGAATACTAGCCTACTACTTATTGTATTTTGTGTAGTATATACTGTACACTACATACTATTTACAAAATGTTCTGTCATGAATACTAGCCTACTAATTGTATTTTGTGTAGTATATACTGTACACTACATACTATTTACAAAATGTTCTGTCATGAATACTAGCCTACTACTTATTGTATTTTGTGTAGTATATACTGTACACTACATACTATTTACAAAATGTTCTGTCATGAATACTAGCCTACTACTTATAGTATTTTGTGCAGTATATACTGTACACTACATACTATTTACAAAATGTTCTGTCATGAGTACTAGCCTACTAATTGTATTTTGTGCAGTATATACTGTACACTACATACTATTTACAAAATGTTCTGTCATGAATACTAGCCTACTAATTGTATTTTGTGTAGTATATACTGTACACTACATACTATTTACAAAATGTTCTGTCATGAGTACTAGCCTACTAATTGTATTTTGTGCAGTATATACTGTACACTACATACTATTTACAAAATGTTCTGTCATGAATACTAGCCTACTAATTGTATTTTGTGCAGTATATACTGTACACTACATACTATTTACAAAATGTTCTGTCATGAATACTAGCCTACTAATTGTATTTTGTGTAGTATATACTGTACACTACATACTATTTACAAAATGTTCTGTCATGAGTACTAGACTACTACTTATTGTATTTTGTGCAGTATATACTGTACACTACATACTATTTACAAAATGTTCTGTCATGAATACTAGCCTACTAATTGTATTTTGTGCAGTATATACTGTACACTACATACTATGTACAAAATGTTCTGTCATGAATACTAGCCTACTAATTGTATTTTGTGCAGTATATACTGTACACTACATACTATTTACAAAATGTTCTGTCATGAATACTAGCCTACTACTTATTGTATTTTGTGCAGTATATACTGTACACTACATACTATTTACAAAATGTTCTGTCATGAGTACTAGACTACTACTTATTGTATTTTGTGCAGTATATACTGTACACTACATACTATTTACAAAATGTTCTGTCATGAGTACTAGACTACTACTTATTGTATTTTGTGCAGTATATACTGTACACTACATACTATTTACAAAATGTTCTGTCATGAGTACTAGCCTACTACTTATTGTATTTTGTGCAGTATATACTGTACACTACATACTATTTACAAAATGTTCTGTCATGAGTACTAGACTACTACTTATTGTATTTTGTGCAGTATATACTGTACACTACATACTATTTACAAAATGTTCTGTCATGAGTACTAGACTACTACTTATTGTATTTTGTGCAGTATATACTGTACACTACATACTATTTACAAAATGTTCTGTCATGAGTACTAGACTACTACTTATTTTATTTTGTGCAGTATATACTGTACACTACATACTATTTACAAAATGTTCTGTCATGAGTACTAGCCTACTACTTATTGTATTTTGTGCAGTATATACTGTACACTACATACTATTTACAAAATGTTCTGTCATGAGTACTAGACTACTACTTATTGTATTTTGTGTAGTATATACTGTACACTACATACTATTTACAAAATGTTCTGTCATGAATACTAGCCTACTAATTGTATTTTGTGCAGTATATACTGTACACTACATACTATTTACAAAATGTTCTGTCATGAATACTAGCCTACTAATTGTATTTTGTGTAGTATATACTGTACACTACATACTATTTACAAAATGTTCTGTCATGAGTACTAGACTACTACTTATTGTATTTTGTGCAGTATATACTGTACACTACATACTATTTACAAAATGTTCTGTCATGAATACTAGCCTACTAATTGTATTTTGTGCAGTATATACTGTACACTACATACTATGTACAAAATGTTCTGTCATGAATACTAGCCTACTAATTGTATTTTGTGCAGTATATACTGTACACTACATACTATTTACAAAATGTTCTGTCATGAATACTAGCCTACTACTTATTGTATTTTGTGCAGTATATACTGTACACTACATACTATTTACAAAATGTTCTGTCATGAGTACTAGACTACTACTTATTGTATTTTGTGCAGTATATACTGTACACTACATACTATTTACAAAATGTTCTGTCATGAGTACTAGACTACTACTTATTGTATTTTGTGCAGTATATACTGTACACTACATACTATTTACAAAATGTTCTGTCATGAGTACTAGCCTACTACTTATTGTATTTTGTGCAGTATATACTGTACACTACATACTATTTACAAAATGTTCTGTCATGAGTACTAGACTACTACTTATTGTATTTTGTGCAGTATATACTGTACACTACATACTATTTACAAAATGTTCTGTCATGAGTACTAGCCTACTACTTATTGTATTTTGTGCAGTATATACTGTACACTACATACTATTTACAAAATGTTCTGTCATGAGTACTAGACTACTACTTATTGTATTTTGTGCAGTATATACTGTACACTACATACTATTTACAAAATGTTCTGTCATGAGTACTAGACTACTACTTATTGTATTTTGTGCAGTATATACTGTACACTACATACTATTTACAAAATGTTCTGTCATGAGTACTAGACTACTACTTATTGTATTTTGTGCAGTATATACTGTACACTACATACTATTTACAAAATGTTCTGTCATGAGTACTAGACTACTACTTATTGTATTTTGTGCAGTATATACTGTACACTACATACTATTTACAAAATGTTCTGTCATGAGTACTAGCCTACTAATTGTATTTTGTGCAGTATATACTGTACACTACATACTATTTACAAAATGTTCTGTCATGAGTACTAGCCTACTAATTGTATTTTGTGCAGTATATACTGTACACTACATACTATTTACAAAATGTTCTGTCATGAGTACTAGCCTACTAATTGTATTTTGTGTAGTATATACTGTACACTACATACTATTTACAAAATGTTCTGTCATGAATACTAGCCTACTACTTATTGTATTTTGTGCAGTATATACTGTACACTACATACTATTTACAAAATGTTCTGTCATGAGTACTAGACTACTACTTATTGTATTTTGTGCAGTATATACTGTACACTACATACTATTTACAAAATGTTCTGTCATGAATACTAGACTACTACTTATTGTATTTTGTGTAGTATATACTGTACACTACATACTATTTACAAAATGTTCTGTCATGAATACTAGCCTACTACTTATTGTATTTTGTGTAGTATATACTGTACACTACATACTATTTACAAAATGTTCTGTCATGAGTACTAGACTACTACTTATTGTATTTTGTGCAGTATATACTGTACACTACATACTATTTACAAAATGTTCTGTCATGAGTACTAGACTACTACTTATTGTATTTTGTGTAGTATATACTGTACACTACATACTATTTACAAAATGTTCTGTCATGAGTACTAGCCTACTACTTATTGTATTTTGTGCAGTATATACTGTACACTACATACTATTTACAAAATGTTCTGTCATGAGTACTAGACTACTACTTATTGTATTTTGTGCAGTATATACTGTACACTACATACTATTTACAAAATGTTCTGTCATGAGTACTAGACTACTACTTATTGTATTTTGTGCAGTATATACTGTACACTACATACTATTTACAAAATGTTCTGTCATGAGTACTAGCCTACTAATTGTATTTTGTGTAGTATATACTGTACACTACATACTATTTACAAAATGTTCTGTCATGAATACTAGCCTACTACTTATAGTATTTTGTGCAGTATATACTGTACACTACATACTATTTACAAAATGTTCTGTCATGAGTACTAGACTACTACTCATTGTATTTTGTGTAGTATATACTGTACACTACATACTATTTACAAAATGTTCTGTCATGAGTACTAGCCTACTACTTATTGTATTTTGTGTAGTATATACTGTACACTACATACTATTTACAAAATGTTCTGTCATGAGTACTAGCCTACTACTTATTGTATTTTGTGCAGTATATACTGTATACTACATACTTTAATTTTTTATAATGTTCAGAATACTTGTCTATTCATTACTGCATATTGTGCAGTATATATGCTGTACTGTATACTGCATTAGATTATAAAGTACATACTACACACTGTGCAGTAATTCTACTCTGAAGATTGCCCGTGTCTTGCTTTTCTTCTGTTCCTTTAGTTATTGTCATTAGTTTAGATGTCGGGATTCGATCTGACTAGATTCGATTTTCCTCAAATCCTGTCTGTGAAAGTCTCAGTTCTGTAAAAGATTATTTCCAACTCAATTCTACGAAGGAAGTGAATAAGCCTACAGCCAGATATTGCATATGACATGAATGTTCAGTTCATTACATTTTCTCTGTTTAATGGTCAGATATTTGGTCAACTTCGTACCATTGCCGGTCTGTAATTATTTAGCTATTGCAGCCACAGAATTTGCTTTTATATAAACCGTGACATCATAGTTTGGTTTTTGATGTGATGTTGTGATAGGTCATGGTTTAATGTTTTAGAAAAGTTCTCACAGTTACAGTTTGAGAAAAGAAAGGACCTTTTGTTCTGCCGTTCATTTGGTGGGCTAGCTGAGTTTATTTTTTGAGGGGGAAAAACCTCCAATTTGCCCACAGGTGACACACAAAACCAAAGTATCTCAAGCAAAGTCGGTCCCGGTGCCGTAATTTGATCGCCAAATTCAAGACAAACAGCCTCAAATGACACTTTTTACAGTTATCGAACCACTGTAACGGTTTCTGAACTTCTCTCTTTTTCCTTCTCATATTGAACTTTTCTCTCACTTTCCCTCTCTTTCTCTCACTCATTTGCTAGCTCTCTCTATCACTTTTCCCTCTTTTCCGTCTCTCTCTGAGGAGTTGTCCTGGTTAGACCTCCGCTCAAACACTCGGTAACACAGAGGTTCTTTTGTGGTTGCGTTCTTTCACAAGGTGCTTGTGAGAAAGTGCAGGATTTCGCTCCTGGACTCCGTTTTCAGCTTTTCTCTTTTTTTCTATCTGTCTCTCTGTGGTTTGCCCAGTAAACACTCATGTCTTACTCATACAGTTCATCACACAGAGACAATGCTGCTGAATCTCACCTTGATCAGACCGAATTAAACACACAGACGCACACACTTGGACTGAGGCATTTATCCTGAAATTCACTCTCTTTGGGGTTCTCGTCAGCTTAACTTGGACGTCTCCACCCTGGCTTGATTTTAGTGCTCTTATACACACACACACACACACACAGATGTGCATACACACATTTAGAGGTCAGCTGCAGCGGATGTGGCCAAGGCAATGTCGACTTTTTGAGGAGGACATCTGTGCATGGCCTAGTGTGTGTTCTCTCTCTGTCAATGATATATACAATGATGTTGATATAACGCAGACTGATGACTTCAACAGAAGCATATACCATCAAAATACTGATGCATACATGAATACTGTTACACAGTGTCACTTGTGGGCCTTTTGCATTTACAGTAATACACACAAACTGATGCATGCATGCAGGCATTCACACACACACATGCGCACACACACACGCACTTGCGTTCCATCAGCCCTATCATTAGTGTGGCTTTCATGTGGTCAAAGGCTGGTACAGAGACCTCTTATTATTCTCTTTTACAAGCACTTTCACTGTCTTCATCCTCCCCTTTCTCTCTCGCTCTCTGATTCTCATCATCTCTAGCCGCCCTCATCTCCCCATCAAGCTGCTGAAATGAAAGAATGTTATTTATTTTATACAAGGAAAACCATTTTGCTGTTATGCACGCATGCAGG
Organism: Xyrauchen texanus; assembly: GCF_025860055.1. Taxonomy (NCBI): domain Eukaryota; kingdom Metazoa; phylum Chordata; class Actinopteri; order Cypriniformes; family Catostomidae; genus Xyrauchen; species Xyrauchen texanus. Next base: position 43,300,963 of record NC_068287.1, read on the forward strand.
TTCACGTCCGAAATGCGAGCACTGCCCGGGCTTTGTTCTCCTCGGTGATGGCCGCAGACACGTCCAGTGTTTGTGTACATATGATGTCATGCCCGCATGACCGCATGCCCTACTAAGTTGTATATTTCGCCTGAAGCCTCGGTCATGCTCGGCATAAATAAAGACGCTGTCATTGTCTGCAGTTCAGAACTCAACATGGGAAAGTGCACACCACTGCCAGCCGCTCTGTTTTGCTTTCATGATTCACAGCCTCACTATTGTGTTTATTAAACACAATAATTTATTTTTGTTGCTGACCAACACTGGAAAAACAGTAGTGATTGAATTGTGGTTTTTAAAAGAAAGAGTAAATGGATAGTGAGTGATGACAGACAGATAGACAGATGGACAGACAGACAGACAGACAAACAAACAAACAGATAGCTAGATAGATGGATGGATGGATGGATGGATGGATGGACAGATAGATTGATAGAAGTCAGATAGTCAGACAAGATGGATCGATACAGACGGATGGACGGACAGACAGACAAGCAAACAGATAGCTAGATGGATGGATGGATGGATGGACGGACAGACAGATGGATGGACAGATAGATGGTTAGAAGTCAGATAGTCAGACAAGACGGATAGATACAGATGGATGGACGGACAGACGGACAAGCAAACAGATAGCTAGATAGACGGGTGGATGGATGGATGGATGGATGGATGGACAGATGGATGGACAGATAGATTGATAGAAGTCAGATAGTCAGACAAGACGGATAGATACAAACGGATGGATGGACAGACGGACAAGCAAACAGATAGCTAGATAGATGGATGGATGGATGGAGGGATGGACAGATAGATTGATTGAAGTCAGATAGTCAGACAAGACGGATAGATACAAACGGATGGATGGACAGACGGACAAGCAAACAGATAGCTAGATAGATGGATGGATGGATGGAGGGATGGATGGATGGATTTATGGATGGATAGATTGATAGAAGTCAGATAGTCAGACAAGACGGATAGAGATGGACGGACAGACGGATAGATAGATGGCAGAAGAGGGTGTGACTTCATCATGCAGGTTCACTTGAGGACACAGAGCAGGTAAATCCAGTTTGGTGTTGTCAGCCCTTGGGCCCTGAATGTTCTCAGCTCATGAGTTGTGAAAGAATCTGTCTTATCTCTGCACCTTCCTTCTTCATCTGCATCTGCTCAGAGGTGAAGTGAGGTGGATTTAGATCCTCTGCTTTAGAAAAGGTGTGTCTCCCACTCTCTGTCTTTCTTTGAGAGGCAAATGTTTGCTCTACACTTACACTTGGATTTAAATTTGAATTCAGGGGGTTGACAAACCATTTTTGAGGATCATCTCCTTTTGCCCTTCTTTTAATCAATACTGCTATTTAAAGTTTAATAAAAAATAAATACATGTTTTCATAAGTTCTTGAAAGACTTAACGGGCCCCAACGTTCCTGGTTCACGTTTTGCCCCTCATGGACTTGCATTTGTCTCAGGCCATTACCGTGAGGCTGTAATTAGCCTTGCAAACTTTGTTAGACACTCATTTTATTTTGGATGGAAAACCCCCATGACCTGTGGAGATAATATTGGCTAAATCAGCTTCCCACCCAACCACAGCTCTTCTGATCATAAGCAGTTCTCAGTATGTAGCCTTGTTTCAGACGTAAAAGCAGCAGCTTCAATGTATAAATACTGTATATGTATGCTAGCATCGCAGTTTAGTCATCTCTTCAGTTTTTTGAAGATTACTTGATCGTTTTTCAGAGTCATTGCCATTGATAAGCCCCTTTGGTCTTATGATGCATTAGGTTAAAGACTGTTTCGCTAATGTGCTATTGTAAAAGCAGGATAGCTACCTAAAAGGATTTCAAAGTGCAATTGGGATTATCTGGTTGTGTGCAAACTTGTCTCAGAATCCATTAAGGATGAACTCAGAAGTCACAGCAATGATCAATCATGGAAACACAATAAAGGACTTTTGCAACCTCAAAACCAGTGCTCAAAGGGGAAGAAGTCCAGCATCTGTACTAATCAGGACCGCATCTAGGGTTGTGCTTGGGTGGACTTTGGCCTCCCAAATTATCCCTATGGCCCCCCAAGCACAAGTGAAGCAAAAGGTTGAATTGTATCATCATGGCCCTAACCCTTACTCTAACAGAATGCTCTGGAACGGAACACACGTGCCCCCCCAACCCCTTTCGATGCCCCTCTGTCATATGTCTTTCCCCCTTCTGTAACATTTTCTAGATCCAGCCTGGGACCAATCAAAAATAGCTCATTTCATTCTTAGAATGTCTCTTAATCAATAGATGAGTCTCAGGACATCTCTGGACCAATCAGGACCTTGCGGGATAGTCCATCTGGTTCCATCTGTAGCGGCTAGGTCCTGTGGGTCTCCTGAGGTCAGAGCTGCAGAGCTCACAAAGATGTGCAATGCTGTTCGGCCGCCAACACAAACAAGCAGACTCAGTTCTGCAGCCTCGCAGGACCGACGCTCCGAGTCCTGCTAGTCCAGCAGCTAGCGGCTACGTGCTCACAGTATTCCCTTATTGCAGATGCAGAACCCCATCACTCTGCCGTCCAAAAGGTCAGCAGATCTTCCTCCTAAGATTTAAGGGTGATAAAATTTTATTGACCTTTAGTGGCAACAGAAACTGAAAGTGGAAAAGCTACACTTAAAGTGAGATTCTGGCATACGTTTAGATGGACTCTGACAGCTTCTAAAATAAATCTTTAGAGACGTACTGTTTATGAATCCAAGCTTCTTACAATCCTCAGCGTTGCACATGTGTAAAAGGTTTATGTTCTCTCAAAATTGACAAAAATTCACGTATACTCTAATAAAAGTACATTTGAAAATGAACTAAAATCTACTTAACTTCATGACATAATATTGATTAAAGTGTGTAAATATAACTTAAACACTTCAGTTAATATAGTAACTTAAAAATCTGATATATGTGGTACTTAAATACACTTAGTAAACATTAAATGAAAATTGTTTAGAGCAATTCACATATTAAGCTTTGCACATAAACATGTTTAATCATGTACTGCATGACATATGAAAGCCTTTTACAAGGAAACTTAATGCATGTTATGTAGTCTATAAGACAACATTACCTGGCGAACGCGCTATATCATGAAAAACGTTTACGCTTAAAACGTTAAAGTCTCCGTATAAATAAATTAGGCATATGAGGTATCATTTGAAAGCTTAGAATCTGACCTTTTCAGAGATAACCATCTCGTCTGCATTTATGTTACTTAAAAGAACCAAATAAGGCCTCAAATCATTTGTGTTGAATATAAGCGCCCCCTAGAGGTAATGGGGTATAAATATTTATATGAAAAGAAAAGTCCTTCACATAGCACATAAATGGACAAGTCATATATCAAATGAAAACCCCCACTCGCAGATGAAATGACATATTGAATGAAATCTCTCAGGAATGTGACTTCACAGTTAATTTTGTTTGCTGCTGTAAGCCCCAAGTTGCCAAAACCTTTATATCTGCTTTTACCTTAGGGAATTAGTTTAGCTTGCTTGGCTGAATAATCCAATGTATTATCCTAGATGTCCAGAACAAAATATGCCATCCATATGTGAAAGCATGCTAAACAAATGATCCCAAAAAAATGTATTATAAAATGTTATAAAAAGGGGAGGATCTCAGCTTTCTAATGACACCTAGATTGAGCTTGTAGTCCACTCAGAGGCCGATATATTCAATGAAACATCGAGGGTGGTGCTTGAACTGAACATTAGACTGAATGTCTATGGACGAGTACGTCTGTGAGGGCTAAAATGCATTAGAGCACCACTTACACAATATGTGTGTATGGTGATCTTTTAAATATGAGTGTAATAAAATTGCGGGCAGCAGCTCAAAAATACACCAGGGTATAAGGGGTTCATTCATGATACAGAGCTGCACACGCAGACCTGATCACTTAAGGTGCGTACACACTGCCAGCGACTGTTGCGACCGTTGGCGACTACATGTGGCCGTTTCCAGCGACGCGACAAAGTTGAGACAAGTTCAACTTTATTCAAATGAAGAGCGACTAATGGAAGCGACAGCCAATAGGAGAGAAG
>NC_068287.1:43310079-43337579 GCF_025860055.1 Xyrauchen texanus
TGCATCATGGTGAGAAATAGGGAGACTTTGCAAGCAGCAGGAAAAGGAGTTTCTTTGGACTCGCGAGTTGGGATTGCGCCTATGATGCTTTAAAAACGCTGGAATTTGCAATTGAGCGTTTATGTTTTCAATTGTTGGGGGAAAATGATTCCAGTGAAATCTAATGGCAACACAAGCCGTTTTCATTCATGTTTGTGTTGGGTTACTTAAGCTGCCAGGATTGCATGTACATATTGTAGAACACATCATTATGCAACTTAATCTTGAAACAGACTGTTTAAATCTATTTAAAGCTGCTGTTTGTAGTTTTCTGCTGTTAAAATACCTTATTCTACCCCAGCTTAATATGCAGAGATATCTATAAGTAAGCCATTTGTAGTGGAGAGTTTGGGACCCAGAGCACCTTGGCATTGTGGGGGAGTTTTGCACAGGCAAGCACCACTGAAAAATCTGTCTAATAAACATGTTTTTACTTGTGCATGGGTATGCTTAACATTGTTGCACATCTGCAATCAATGTTCTTATTAAACCTCTAGATCAGAATGCATTTCTGCGAGCTACTCTGTGTGTGTGTGTGTGTGTGTGTGTGTGTGTGTGTGTGTGTGTGTGTGTGTGTGTGTGTGTGTGTGTGTGTGTGTGTGTGTGTGTGTGTGTGTGTGTGTGTGTGTGTGTAAAACAGTGTGAGGTCGTGTAAGCCTCTCAGCACTCGGCACATTTAAAGCCTTGTAACTGTGAGGAAATTGCACTTTCAATTTCAAACCGTTTGCATCAATAAGCTACAAATTGGCAAAAAGACTCCAAGTAGTATCTTTTGCTTACACACTCGTACCCTCATCAGCACACTTCCACACACAACGAGACATTTTCACACTCATCGCCTCCAAACGCTGCAAGCCAGATCTCTTCCTTTTATGATGATCAAGAAATATTACTGGACTCAAGTTGTGTAATAGTGACACTGACTCTGTTTCTTCTTTTTTTCCTTTCTATGTGCTGCGCCGGCACAATCATCACAACCACAGGTAAGAAAACATGTCTACTAGTGTATATATGTGTATGTCTGCTTCGATAAGTGTGTCATCAACAGAGAACGAGAAGGTCACTCCTGAAAGTACAGCCTGACTGTTATTTATTATTAGAATTTTTTTTATGCCTGATTCTGTTGTATTTCTTTAAACACTTTTTACATGTTCAAATGCAATATATATATATAATATAAATTGTAATTTATTATTTGTAATTGTAATTATAATTAATTGTATTTTATATATATATTGATTAATAATTTTTTTGTATATATATATATATATATATATAACTAAATACAATTAATCGATATATTTATACAAAAAAAATGCAATTAATCGATATATATATATATATACAAAATAAATGCTATATATATATATATATCGATTAATGTTTTTTGTTAATCACGATTAATCACATATTTTGAAATTGCGTACATTTGACACCATATATATGGATGACAAAACCTGCAAAAATAAATGTAATAATAAGAAAAGTCTTGATAAAACAAATATAATTCGTTTTTTAATTACATTTATTCCTGAATTTATTTTTGTATGTCTTTTTTCCTTATTTATTTATTTTATTTATTTATTTTATTCTTTTAAATGTTTTTTTATTGGCATTCATTTATTTGTTTTTTTTATTTATTTATGCGTTCATTTATTTTTATATTTATTTATTCCCACATGTATTTATTTCCATAATTATATATTCCCACATTTATTTATTTTTGTATTTATTCTTACATTTCTGTCTCTTGTTTGATAATGATGTGGGCGGGTCCTGTTTACCATTGGCTTATCGTAGATTGGACCGTGTGCTCAATTACTCTTGACTTGTTTTGATGTGACGTTAGGTCATAGCCATATTGTGTAAACTATAGCTGACGCTTCACATATATCTAGAGAGTTGCATCACTTAGCGAATGAAGTCGATAACCACGCATCAAATGACTGTTTTGTTTAGAGTAGAGGTGCTTATTGATGGTTTAGGAGAGCTGTATGCCGGTATTTATTCCTGCTCTGTTAAAATACACCTAATTGCCACTTCAGATGCAGCTTCTGTGCTACCTTTGCTGTGTAAAGATGGATTTAGTCCCCATAGGTTTAGGATTCATTGCAATGGGCATTAAATCTCTTAAACACTCATCCTCTTAATCAATATTAATCTGCCGGAAGACGGTGACTATCCGCTTTGTTACAGCAATCGTGAAGCTGCATTCTTAATTCACGTCCGAGCGTCAACGGCAGCTACAGCGCCGCTTTGAACTCCACGGGAAAAGGGGAGGAATAGTTTAGATTTGGCTTGCTTCAGTGGTCATTGAAATGCACTGAAATACTTGATTTCTATGACAATTGCAATGTGGGCTTGTTTTGTACATCAAATAATAGCGCTAAGAGGTCCTTTCTCCATCATTTCATCACTGACAAGGAAGTGTAATGACTTCGGGTGGACACATTACAAAGCTTTCGCCCTCTTCACTCACTGATCATTTTGCAGTGGTCTCTTAAATTTTTTCAGAGCTGTATATATTAGGTCTGTCAATCAATTAACATTTTTAATTGAATAAATTGCATGTTGTGCCAATTAATTAATGGTATTAATTGCAATGAATCTCATACATAAATATTTGCTTAGAAAGCCTCATAAATAATATTTCAGTATATAATGATTCAGTAATTATAAAGTTATATTAAAATTATAAATAAAATATACTGTGTTTTTATATATATTTATACCACGGGCTGTTTAAATACTCGATTCTGATTGGCTGGAAGGTGCGCAGTAAAACCGTTTAATGCACAGGTAGTTCCAGTCAGTTTGATTACAGTTCGAAATTAATCCGCTACTATAATCATCGGTAACCATAGTAACACAGTTACACTAGAGTTAAACAGAGTGAGAGAAACATATGAAAACATTTATTTAGGTAGGCTAAATGGATGATTTTTGCATATTGTTTAATTTGTATGGTGAATATGGCAATTTTGAGAAATGGGCCCAGGCACAAGACGAAATAGAAGACTTGGAGAAGACGTTGAATGACAAAAAGTGGCACAAAGAATTAACACCGACAGAGCTAGATAAGATCGAAGACGACAAAGATGAGGTCAATATGAAAAAGACAACTAAATGGGCAGTTAACACTTTCAGTGACTTTTTGCGCCAAAGACAGAAAAATTTCGAGACCTACTCTGCTTCTCTTTTAAATGAGACATTGCAGGAGTTTTATGCCTCTGTTCAGTCTACCGCTGGACGCGAATACAGTGTTGCAAGTTTGATGTGTCTCAGAGCAGGTATAAACCGTCACATTACAAAATACAACATCGTAAGTGATAAAGACTTCAAGTCAAGCAATGCCATCTTTAAATCAGTTTTAAAGCGCTACAGGAAAAATGGAAAAGACACCAGCGTTCATCATCCGTGTATTACTGAGTCTGACTTGGAGAACATTAGAAATGCACCTGCACTCTCCCCTTTCACACCCACAGGACTTGTAAGAAAAGTTTGGTTTGACATACAGCTGTGTTTTGCACGGAGGGGAAGAGAAGGAAACCGTAACCTATCAAAAGAGTCTTTCGTTCTCCGGCAAGACGAGAATGGGAAAGAGTACCTGACCCTGGCGCATAACCCAGAGACAAAAAACCACAAGGATCCCACCGCATCGGATAGAGAAAATTTACGAGGATTTATGTTTGCGAGCCCCGGCGACCCACTTTGTCCCGTGGACAGCTTTAAAAAATATCTGTCAAAGTGTCCAGAAAATACCGGAGCGTTCTATTTGCATCCGAGACGCATCCCTATGTGCAAACTCGAGAGCACTGAAATGTGGTTCACCAGGGAGCTGATGGGGCTCAACTACCTTGGCAATATGCTAAAAAGTATTTGTGAAGAGGTTGGTAATAGATATTTCATTTTTGCCCATAAATTTAAACTGTGCACAAGATCTCTCGGTTGCGTTTTAAACATAGCATTTTTAGGCCGCTGTGCCAAGGTGAACGAAGGTTGAAACTTTTAAAAACACGTCTTGAGATCCACGCATTCAGATTTGTGCTCCATTAGGCTGTGTTTGTACGCAAGAACGTGTTCTCATCTTGTGCTGTCTGCTCTCGGTATGTCCGGTTTGTTCTCTGTTTGTGTAAGCTGCATGTTGCCTATTCAGCTGTAGTTTCGCTTACTGCCCCCTGGAGAAAACAGGTGGTACTACAAGCTTGAATTGATCAGGAATCTTCCTTATTTGCAATGAGGATCCAAGTCATGTCAAACCATGTCTTTGGGCTTCTCAAACCTTCTGATCCATCATAGTCTTCCTTAGAGTTGAAATTCCTCTGGAATTCCTTCCAGGAATTCCTTTGAGGAATTTCGGGACTTTAACTGTAGGGAAAGCGTTAACCTTTAAGTTAAAAGGGTGAAGTTAGTAATAACAGAAAGTGCATATGAAAGGGTTTTCTTGAAGATCTCATGATATTTAAAATTGTAGTTTTGTAATTCTTAGTCCATGTTTTTTAGCTTTGACCCATGGCTTGAGAGAAATCTAAATTTGCCTCACAAAAATACATAGGAACATATATTAAGAGAGAATCACTGTATCGATTTTGATTTCATGTTGACTTTTTGAGAGTCTAGAAGCCTAGGGCCCACTTGATGACAATGTTTAAAACTGATAAACAGGGCAGGATCAGGTAGGTGCCTCTTGAAAAAAGAACACATGCAGTTCGTTTGTTACACATTGTGCTATTTGCCTCCGTCTCCATAGAAACTGGGCCCTGCAAACACTGTTTAGTTGGTCAGATGCCAATGCAAACTCGAGAGGGCCAAACACACAACAGCAATGCAGAGGGACTGACGGATTCACAATACGGCATAACAATGACTTCACACACATGATTTTCATCATGCTTTACACGGCGCTGATGTGTTCTGTGAACTTTGCCTACTATTGTCCCTTTCGCCAATTATGCATGCGTCAACTGCACTTTGTAGATGGTTTTTAAGATTTACGGATCACCCTTGTTGTTTCGTTCCTTAAAGGAAAAGATCATTCAAAACTCTAACTCTTGACTAATGATAGATGAACCAACGTGTCCATGATGTGTGTGTGTGTGTGTGTGTGTGTGTGTGTGTGTATGTATATATATATCACCCAGCTTGCTTTATCAGTGCATATGCAGCTGTTTTCGTGAAGCGGCCTTCTTCCTCGTCCTCATCTTCCTCTTTGACAATGGAACTTTGGAGGTTATTCAATCTTAACCTCGAATCCAGATGGTTTCTGTTAAGACTTTTTTTTCGCCCCATTATTTTATACATCAAATCTTCATAGTGTCTAAAGACAAGATGTGTGCTTGGATGACAGGAAATGAAAAAAAAAAAAAGTTCTGTCGAAGAGTGTACAAATTTATTAAAGCAATTATTCCATCAGCGAGAAGCAGCACATTGCTCTTCTGGGCCCTTTTTCGGTTGGGTTTCCTGTTTCTTTTTTAATAAATAAGGACATATAATGTAATATTGATTTAAATCCCATCTGTCAGGGTGACTTCATCCACCCCCACTCCCTCTGCTGTTTCTTGGAAAGGAACCATGGACTCAGGCTGCCAGAAATAATTGCTTGTTTGCTGCTATTTGGTTAAAATCTGTCACAGAAAGAAAGAAAGAGAGAGAGAGAGAGAGAGAGAGAGAGAGCGAGAGAGAGAATTCATGTATTTCCTGGAATCATAGACTGTAGCCATTAGCTTAGCTTTCTCCTCATCGGTTATGCAGTAAAAGTGGTTGTCTAGAACTGTATATTCTTCATAAAAAGCAAGCTTCCCCCCAGAAGTGTGCTGAGGCCCGGACCCCTTGGTTGAGAACCAATGATCTATCCAACCATTCACTCATTTTAAAACATTATTTGGTTTAAACATGTTAAATATTGTGATTTGTGGCTACTCTAGCTGAAGAACTATCTTAATATAGCATTGCATAGACAGGGTGATTAAGTACATTTACATTTATGCATTTGGCAGATGCTTTTATCCAAAGTGACTTACAGTGCACTTATTACAGGGACAATCCCCCTGGAGCAACCTGGAGTTAAGTGCCTTGCTCAAGGACACAATGGTGGTGGCGGCTGTGGGAATCGAACCAGCAACCTTCTGATTACCAGTTATGTGCTTTAGCCCACTACACCACCACCAACTGATGGTCTTATTATCTAGCTTATTACAAGACTGCTTGCCAAATGCATAAATGGGCATGAAACATTGATATGAGTTGAAGTGATTTTATTAGCTGGGTTTGATCTGCTTTAACTTTTAAAGAGCACTCAAACATTTTGAGTTTGCTACTCACGAGAAGCATCTGCTAACGTCGCAAAAAACTGTTCTCAAAAGACCATGATCAACAATTGTTGCTTTGGATAAAATTGGAAAGAGTTACAAAGTTATCTGGAAGAGCTTTGATATTCATCTGTCCACAGTTAGACACATTGTCTATAAATGGAGATTATTTAGTACTATAGGTACTCTCTCTAGAAGTGGCCGTTTAGCCAAGACGAGTGAAAGGGCACAACGCAGAATGCTCAATGAGGTAAAAAGGAACCCTAGAGTGACAGATAAAGACTTGAAGAAATCATTGGAATGGGTAAACATCTCTGTTAATGAGTCTACTGTACTGAAAACATTAAACAGGAATGGTGTTCATGGCAGGACACCAGGAAGGAAGCCGCTGCTTTCCAACAAAACATTGCAACACGCCTGAAGTTTGCCAAAGACCACATAGACACTCCACAATGCCACTGGGAAAAAGTTTTGTGGACTGATGAAACTACGTTTTAATTGTTTGGGAAGAACATGCAGCACTATGTATGCCGTAAACAAGGCACAGCATATCAATGCAAAAACATCATCCAAATGGTGAAGTACGGGGGAGGGAGCATCATGATTTGGGGCTGTTTTGCTGCTTTGGGGCCTGGACCTCTTGCCATCATAGAGGGAAAAAGTAATTCCCAAGTTTATCAAGATATCCTGCAGGATAATGTCAGGGTGGCTGTGTGCCAGCTGAAGTTGGGTGTTGGGTGCAAAAACACAATGACCTTAAACATCAAATAAATACACTACAGAATGGATTTAAAAAAAAGAAAAGCCACTTTTTGGAGTGGCCCAGTCAGAGCCCAGACGTTATCCCACTAGAGATGCTGTGGAATGGCCTCAAGAGAGCCGTTCACACCAGATATCCTAAGAATATGGCTGAGCTGGAGCAGATCTGTAAGGAAGAAAGGTCCCAAATTCCTTGTGAGCATTGTGCAGGTCTAATCCACAGCTAGCTAACCTGTATTAGGTTTAAACACGATAAACGTAGTGATTATTAAGTATACATTACTTTAACATTACAAAGTGCTGGTGATAGAACTGTAGTTTCATCTATCCAACCAATCAGACATTTTAAAACATGAATATTCAGGTTAAAAATTAACAGCATTGTGATTTCTGACTAATAGCTGTGGCGTTGTTGTTAGCATTGCGGCTAGAAAGTGTTGACCTGGGTTTGTGATTGTGTGAGCTGCGGGACTGTAGTTTCGCTCATGTGAATGTACATTCGAGAGTGTGTGTGAGTGTGTGTGTGTGTGTGTGTGTGTGTGTGTGTGTGTGTGTGTGTGTGTGTGTGTGTGTGTGTGTGTGTGTGTGTGTGTGTGTGTGTGTTAGCACCGTCTCTCAGTCTGTCTGTAGGGTAGAGACTGGATAGCGGCCCAGTTTGGCCGGAGCCCTGCGCGCTGTGCCAGGCTAGTGTTCACAGTGACTCCACGCTCCCCTCCCCAAAGAATCGTAAACAATAAACCCTCTGTTACTTTTAACCCCCTCACGTGTCTGTCTCTCTCTCGCGCTCTCCACATCCCGTCTGTCTTTCTCATACACTCTCTATCTCCCTCCTTTCTTTTTCACTCATTGCGTCTGTTCGGGTTTGATCCCGTTCACCTCTTTGCCGAACACACATGGCACTTTCCACAAATATGGTACATTTTGGTGGATTTTTTAGAAATGCTAAAATGCTACGTACTTTGAGGTTGAAATGTAAATGTGGGTATTTAATATAGCATTGGGACGGTTTAATAATCTGCAACATTGTCTGGCTCGACCATTCAACCCTTTTACATCAAACAAATATTTATTTTCTTTAATTTATGGGAAATATAAGGTTAGCGATAGCCAAATCAACATTTGGATGCTAACACTAACTGCTAAGTGATACCTTAATTAAGCCTAACTCTGCAGCCCTGTTTATTTCGACTCAGTTACCCATTCTAGAGCAGTTGATAATTCGATTTTTACTTTAACTATGCTTGTTTCATGTTTATTGATACACAGAAAATAACACAAATCACACAAATTAGGAGTTTAAACAGTTTTTAGATAGGCTGAAAAATGGCAAATCCCATCAAATTAATTTGAAAACAAAACAGCGCATAAAGTATTTAGTCTGACCTCCCGAGATCAACAATTAACATTTTCTGTATAGGTTAAACACACGTTTTACCATATCCTTTTCGGAGAGAGTAGCACATTTGTAAAAGCAGCCACGGCGTGTCAGTGGCGCAGCTATGCTAACGGGACAGCCGTATATTTTATTACGCCTCTGAGATGAATTTTTTGTTTATGCTCTCAATGTATTTGGTTTATCTGTAATCAAAACAATAGGCTGGATAGTAATGATTTTAATAAAAGCCATGCTGTGTTTGGCCATGGCCAAGTGCTAACCTCTCAGATTGCGAGTTTAATGTGGCAATCATGTTCCTCCGTCACAGGGCTGTTATCCTGAATCCCTACACACACACACACACACACACGTACAGGCCGGGACTGTAAACAGATGTTGCTCTAATCATTCTGTAATGAGATCGGTCACTCATTGCCCCATCTGTAAGTTTCTACAGCATACAGAACAGAGAAGGGATGGTCAAATTTGAGTAGACAGAATAGAAAAGCATAACAATGCATCCACAATTAGTATTTTTGCTCCATCATACATCCATTACACATCTAATCGACAGTATCCCTTATATGAGCCTGTGATTTAACGCGATCAGACAGTCTCATTAATAATGATTAAAACAAAGTTGTTGTTGTTTTTTAAAACAGAGGCAAGTTTTGTGCTCAACTGGCAGCCATATCACCCTGCAGCTCTTGCCTGGTTGTCCACTAAAGCTAAGCAGGGTTGAGCCTGGCCAGTACCTGGATGGGAGACCTCCTGGGGAAAACCAAGGTTGCTGCTGGAAGTGGTATTAGGGAGTCCAGCAGGGGGTATTCACCCTAGGGTCTGTGTGGGTCCTAATGCCCCAGTATAGTGATGGGGACACTATACTGTAAAAAAAGCACCGTCCTTCGGATGAGATGTTAAACAGAGGTCCTGACTCTCTGTGGTCATTAAAAATCCCAGGGCACTTATTTTAAAGAGTAGGGGTGTACCCCTGGTGTCCTAGCCAAATTCCCCCCATTGGCCCCTATCTATCATGGCCTTGTATTAATCTCCATCCCTGAATTGGCTACATCACTCTACTCTCTCCTCCCCACCAATAGCTGGTGTGTGTGGTGGCTGTTCTGGCGCACTGTGGCTGCTGTCGTAAAGCACTTTGAGTGCCTAGAAAAGCGCTTTATAAATGTAAGGAATTATTATTATTATTAATAGAATTCCATTATGGAAATTCTTTTTTACATTTTACACATAAAATAGCCACCTTTGGCTTTCTAAGGTGAATTTCAGTGCTTAAATTTGATGTATCTAAATGACAGACAATTATATCATGTTTTCACACGTTTTTGCGTAATCTGGCCAATTTACTGCTTAATTGGAAATGAAAACAAATGCTCAGCTCACAAGTGATATTTACCTTAATTTATAATTTTCACTTTTATGCTCTTCACTGACACTTTTGTCAACTTGTTTAATATATATATATATATATACACAGAATAAAGTATGTTTTTACTGTACAGTACAAAATAATATAATACAGTGATCTACATTTGATTGTTAGTCAATCCCTGAGTGCCCTTTGCCCTCTCTCTCTCCTGAAACATGACACCCTCTGGTGGCCAGAGAGAGAATTAATTCTTCTCCAACTGGGATAGTCAGGGTATATCTGCCATGCATTTTATTTTACAGTTCGACTGAGGCTATATACACACACACACACACATGCTCCACCGCTGAGCTGTGTTTATGCAGAATGGTTGCATATGTGTAATTTCTCCGCCTTCCTGAATTGAGACCACAGTTCGAATTTTCCACAGCTTCACTCGTGGTTAAAATCGAGGGAAACCCAAAATAATGTGACACAGAAGAGAGAGACAGAGAAAGAAAGAGAGGGAGGGCGAACAACAAGGTCATTTAATGTGTTCTCCAAAGAATGACTTCACTTAAGTCATTAAGAGTAAATGAAAAGCAGGCATCCTTCTCTGCCCTGGTGAACTTGTGATGCCAAAGAGAGAGATAGAGAGAGATAGAGACAGAGAGAGAGAGAGAGAGAGAGAGAGAACGAGAGGGATTTTAGGAAAGACACAGATGAGAGAGACTTGAAAATGGAGACCGAATCAAGATGTTGAACAGCACTAGATGAAGACTAGGGATGGGAATCATCAGTAATATAACAGTTCTACTTAACAATTGTGGTTTCTTAAAGGGATACAATAGTTCACCCAAAAATGACTCATTTACTTGCACTTATGTCATCTTAAACCTGACTTTTCATCCTCCGTGGAACACGAAAGTAGATGTTGTGTTTGTCCATATGACAAAAACAAGCAATCCATATGACGTGTGGTATATTCCAAATGTTCTGAAGTCACATGATAGCTGTTTGTGAGGAACAGGCTGAAATGTAAATATTATTCTGTAAAAAGCTTTCAAGTCTTATGACGTTTTCGCATATTAAATCTTGACGTGTCGCGATCGGTCACGAGACTCAACAACCAAACAGCTGGCACACTTAGTGTGCATCTTTAGTTTGCATACTTGTATACTTGATACATATATAGGTAATATATCGGTGTCTCTTCAGCTTGGTTTTGAAGGTCTTATTAAAACTCAATTGGAAACAAGGCCATCATCATTTACTTGTGGTACTTTTCAAATGTCTTTTACGAGTAGATTTTATTATTTTGCCCATGTCCCAGTCCCAGACTTTTAATATTCAGCCATGAAAATCCATTATTAATATACTAATTATTACATGTTTATAACTATGATCATTTAAACAAAGAGTGAAATAAATATAAACCATTTCAATACCAATTCTGGGAGCCCCCAGCATGACGTACACCCCCCACCTATTTCCCTGGGGGAGGGCGTGTCCTAAGCCCCGTCTTCCGGCAGGTCATCCCCGTCGACCTAGACGAGGGAGGGGACAAGGGGATGGAAACAGAAATAATTAAACTGGGGGGGTACTTCCTGTAACAGTGTAGTACCCCCCCAAAAAACACAGTAAAATTTAAAAGAGCGGCAGTGAGAGAGAGAGATGAAAAAAAAAAAACTCTTACTCGCCAGTTCTCCGATATGCTGCAGCTTGTTCCTCGGCCACTCCTCCACCCTCTATCGGACGACAGCCGCGCCTCTCCGGGCGGATCAGAGGCAGACCTCCAGTCCCTGGCGGACGGAACGCCCCGCAGCGTTCTCGGGGAACAGAAGGGGTCTCCCCCCGCCCCTGGCAGCGAGACCCTCCCTGCTCGCGGTCGGCGGTGTCAAATCCCGCTGCGTTTCAGGGGCTGGTAGGGGACTCCTCCGCCCCTGGCAGCGGCCCTGACCGCTCCAGGCGGTCGGTTAGGAGCCCCTTCTCCCCTCACGGTCGGCGGCCGTCGTCGTCCGCTTCCTGGCGGCCGGGCTCCTCGTCCCCCGGCAGATGGCCGCGGCTGCTCCATTGGGATGGACGGTAGTGGCGAGAACTTTACTACGGCGTATCCCTCCTCCTTCCCGGGTTTCGGCACCAGTGTAACATATTCAATGTGAAGGAGGAGGCGAGAACAGGCTTGACAATGTAAATATATTTTAATGAACAACTTAAACACACACACATGACGGACATGCCCATAAACGATCTCTCTCTCCCACACGATCCTCTGCAGTCGGCCTTTATCCCTCTCGGGAGGCTTGATTAGCCTAATACGGGACCGGGTGTGTAGGATCACGACCCGGCCCCGCCCTCCGCCCTGCCACATAGACATTTTTTTAATTTATTTTTTTAAAGGCATTTAAACAAGACTTTACTTTCTAGAAGTCCACAGTGCTGAACGTGCTCAAAGTTGAAGTAACACCCATATATCACAATATTTACACTTGAACGTAAGTGAGACAAAGACAAAATATCCAGTTTGGAGCTTGACGGCCTCCATCCCTATTCATGTTCATTCTATAGAAAAATACATTCGAGAAATTCTGCTGAACTTATGCTCATTATGTGTAATGTGTAGGCAGAATAAAAGGAATACAGGTTTAGAACGACTTGAGCATGAGTAAATATTGACATATCGTTTTTTTGTAAACTATCCCTTTAAAAACATCAAAGCGCAGGGATAATAGGTTTGAGGTATGTTTTAAAATTAAACAGAAAAAACTTGCATATGTTTATCTGAAACCTCCTTAAACCCCGTCTCTCTTCTCTCAAAGAATGTATACGTTGCTTGTGTGATCTCTCACGTGGGAGTTGATCAGGAACAGCACAGAGATGACTGAACGGAACAAATGACTGTTTTCACACATGTGACATGAAGACAGAATCCAGACACCAACTTCTCTTTTACACATTAAAACTGAATGATTTAACAGCCCGCAATTCAGAATCGGTGATGTCTCTTTGAATGCTACAGTAATATCAAACGTGTGATTGCTAAGGTATAGTTCACCCTCATGTCCATCATTTTTTCTTCTTCTGTGAAATAAAAAAGTAGATGTTTAGCAGAATGTCCAAGCTGTTCTTTTTCATACAATGAAAGTGAATGTTGGCCATTGGCTGTCAAGCTCCAAAAAGGACAAAAAAGCACCATAAAAGCTTTCATTTGACTCATGCACTATATTTGAAGTCTTCTGAGGTTGTGTGAACGTTTCTACCTGGTCTCGTAGAATCACGTTACTGGTGGCTGTGGCTCAGGTGGTAGAGCGGGTCGGCCACTAATCGCAGGGTTGGCAGTTTGATTCCCGGCCCACATGACTCCACATGCCGAAGTGTCCTTGGGCAAGACACTGAACCCCAAGTTGCTCCCAATTGCAGACTAGCACCTTGCATGGCAGCTCTGCCACCATTGGTGTATGTATGTGTGTGTATGAATGTGTGATTGTGACACACTGTAAAGCACTTTGGTAACCGCTAAGGTTAAAAAAGGCGCTATATAAGTGCAGACCATATACTATTACTATACATGTACATATCAGGGCTTGACTTTTACACAAATCACGAGTAAAATGACAGATTATCAGTTCATAAGCGCTTTTCACCCTGTTCCTCACACAACCCTATCTTATGACATCGAAACACTTTGACTATAGTGCATGACTTGTTTTAACATTTGCATTACAGAACCAACTACATTTACAAGCTCGTTTTAGCATGATCAAGTTGTGCGGTAGCTCAACTGATAGTGTTGGATTTGCGATGCAAAGGACCGCCCTTCTGAAAATTGAGAGTTCATGGCAAATTTGTCGAAACTCGCTACAGACGATTTTCACATAAAATGAGCTTTGCGGCAAATTGTCCATTGGTTTGCCGGAGGTTCACCACTAACGACGAAGAGCTGCAAACTTCTGGCAAACATTTGCGGTGAGTCAAAAGCTCATTTGCATGTGAAAATAACAAGCAGCAAATTTGAGGCAAGTTTGCAGCTAATTTAGATTTTTTGTTAGGGTACGAGTCCTAAAGAGCATGCGAGTCGACACATGAGCCAAGATGTCATAGAAACACCACTAAATGATGTGGCTGCATCAGAAATTGCGTTTTTCATCTCACACTTGCTTTTATAGCAATATCAGTTATGCTTAGGTTAGTTTTACTGACTCAATAGAGCATTTACCCCAAAAACCTCATCAGTTTGGAGAACATTATTTCTTGTTTTCAGCACCACACGGTGGACATTTAATCTCTAAAATGTAACTAGCTTTTAGCACCACACAGTGGACATTTAACCTCAAAAATGTAACTAGCTTTTAGCGCCACACATTGAACATTTAACCTCTAAAATGTAACTAGCTTTTAGCACCACACAGTGGACATTTAACCTCAAAAATGTAACTAGCTTTTAGCACCACACAGTGGACATTTAACCTCAAAAATGTAACTAGCTTTTAGCACCACACAGTGGACATTTAACCTCAAAAATGTAACTAGCTTTTAGCGCCACACATTGAACATTTAACCTCTAAAATGTAAATAGCTTTTAGCACCACACATTGAACATTTAACCTCTAAAACGTAACTAGCTTTTAGCACCACACAGTGGACATTTAACCTCAAAAATGTAACTAGCTTTTAGCACCACACAGTGGACATTTAACCTCAAAAATGTAACTAGCTTTTAGCACCACACATTGAACATTTAACCTCTAAAATGTAAATAGCTTTTAGCACCACACAGTGGACATTTATCCTCAAAAATGTAACTAGCTTTTAGCACCACACAGTGGACATTTAACCTCAAAAATGTAAATAGCTTTTAGCACCACACAGTGGACATTTAACCTCAAAAATGTAACTAGCTTTTAGCGCCACACATTGAACATTTAACCTCTAAAATGTAACTAGCTTTTAGCACCACACAGTGGACATTTAACCTCAAAAATGTAAATAGCTTTTAGCACCACACAGTGGACATTTAACCTCAAAAATTTAACTAGTTTTAGTTCCACACATTGGACATTTAACCTGAAAATATAACTAGCTTTTAGCGCCACACAGTGGACATTTAACCTCAAAAATTTAACTAGTTTTAGTTCCACACATTGGACATTTAACCTGAAAATGTAACTAGCTTTTAGCACCACACAGTGGACATTTAACCTCAAAAATTTAACTAGTTTTAGTTCCACACATTGGACATTTAACCTGAAAATATAACTAGCTTTTAGCGCCACACAGTGGACATTTAACCTCAAAAATTTAACTAGTTTTAGTTCCACACATTGGACATTTAACCTGAAAATATAACTAGCTTTTAGCGCCACACAGTGGACATTTAACCTCGAAAATTTAACTAGTTTTAGTTCCACGCATTGGACATTTAACCTCAAAAATTTTACTAGTTTTAGTTCCACACATTTGACATTTAACCTCAAAATTGTAACTAGCTTTTAGCACCACACTGTGGAAATTTTATCTCGAAATTTAACTACCTTTTAGCGCCACACATTGGACATTTAACCTTGAACATTTAAATAGATTTTATCACCAAACATAGGATATTTAACCTTAACATTTTAACTAGCTTTAAGCGCCACACAGTGGACATGCTTTGAACTGCTGCGAGATGTGCAATGAGCTGCGTAATGTCATTTTTTTTTAAATGTCACCAAATTCATGTTATTTTAATGAGAACAAGCTTGATATTGATTGGTTGTGGATTTGAAAGAAAAAATGTCTAGTTGTAAATTCTAATTTGATACCAAGATATTTTATTTGTAAATAAAATTATGTAAAACATGTGCTTTGTGAGGGCTGCACGAAACAGTAAGAAAGATCCCTGATGCACGTATCTGTCTCTCTTCTCTGGTTTCTTCTCTTTGTGGTGTCTGTGCTTGTGTGGCCCGGCATTGGGCTGTGGAGGAAAGCAGGAAATGTATGAACCATGAAGGCATGTGTTTATGCTGGAGAGAGCCGACCCTCACCAGCCAGAGGGAAAACACACACCACGGGCCTGTTAACCAATTTTGTCTCTCTCTGTTTCTCTCTCTACATCTTCACAAGCTTGTTCTATCGCTGCACATCACCTAAACTACTATCATCTTCCCTAAACTACACTACCAAACCACCTGGACAAACCTACTAATCTTTTATTTTTACCATTTTATAGTAAGTTTTAACTGAGAAATATCATGGAAGTATTGGAATTGTACACTCAAAAAATATATATATTTTTCCACCTAGATTTTTAGATTTATGCATTTCAATTTCATTAAAAAGAAATTGCAATATTTAACAACATTTTAATAATAAAAGTTAAATGTTTAGGTTTAGTTCATTTTATTTATTCAGTTCATTTTTATGGAATTTTGTTATGAAATAGAAATGCATAAATCTTAAAATTATTATTTGTATTTATATTATAATTATAATATCATTCATAATTTCTTATAATAATATATATATATTTAAATGTGACACATTATAGCTTTTATTGGTGTTCGTATTCCAATTGTATTTTTTAATATTTATAAAAAATAAAAAATTTATTACCGGTGATCTTTCGATTGGTATTGTTTGCATTAACTGTCTGTTATTAACATTCAAATCGTATTTAATTGTGACAAACTAAACATCATAAGATAGGTTTAATACTTCAGCTTTGATATTTAGCCAATGTTTCACAAATGTTACAGAGTCATTTCTTAATTTATGTCAACATATAAAAATATCAAAGCGAGAGTTGTGATATGATCCGCTGTAATGCTTGCATAAGTTGATTTCCAAACCTCCATGATGCTTGAAGGCACACAAGTTCATTTCTCCATCCAAATATGGTCAAGATAAAGAGGATATTATGACATCATGCTTACCTCAGTGCACACATGGCAGGGACTTCCCCATCCCATCCCATAGTAGGATCAATTACATATCAATCATAAAACGAATCAGTTGACTGCTGGGACTTATTGTAAATAAATGGACGATTACATAAATATATGGTTTGTCTATTATTTCCATGCAGTCTCTGATATTTGTATATGATTATTGACAGTTCTGTAGCTGTAATTGCAGAAGAGCTGTACTGCTATCAGCTTCACCTGTCAATAATCTGCTTTCTGCCTCATTATATGACTGGTATCCTCATGAGATTATTAAAGCACACTGCTATAACAGCTTTATTATGATTGGAAGTGAAATATATGAAAAAGATCATGTTTATTTTATAATGTTTACCATTGTGTATTTAGACGCTAATGCTAACAGCTAATGCTATTTGCTAACGGCTAATGCCTGAAACATAAGACATGGTCTCGGAAAATGATTAATATAACTAAGACTTTTTAAAGTTATGATCCTCAAATTTGAAAAAGAACATTATCAGACTTGTGGCTTCGCTTCATTATGTTTCTATGCATCAACAAGGTCAGTGTCTTATATTATTTTATATAAAAATGTATGGAAAAAAAAATAGCTGATCACTTCACAATAAATGTGAGCTCTCCTAACAATTTTTTGCATGATTTTTTTTTATTTAACTTTTTTTAACAACAAACTTCCAAGTGTCTCTTTTTAAAAGAGACCACAATTATGCCTGTTATAAAATGTGGGGATAAACTACAGCCATTGTATTTTGAGTATGTCCTTTTAGGCTAGAGCTCAAAACAAGGGGGTGCATGTTAACAGTTCATTAAGCCTTTTATATGCAAAAATGTTTCTATGAAGTGCATCCAAACTTTAACTTGTAGTGTTTTTGCTTCACTTTTACATTCTTTAATATACCATGTTACTGAATGATTATCATATGCATGCACCATGGTATTCACATGGTACTCTAAGGTACAATGATAAGACATTGTGTGCCCAAACACCATCTCTAAAAAAAAAACTTGGTACTTGGTATCATATGATTAGTGATATAAGCTCTCTCCATCCCTTTAGTGGAGAAATCAAGCTGCTATTATCATAGAATATGCTATTTGATTGTTATTAACACTTAATAATGCAGTTATAACACATTAATAACAAATCAATATGTCATTTTTCAAATATACATATTTTAGCTTGTAGTCACAATACATTTGGTTTCTCTGCCCGCAAGTCACACCACGAATGTGTTGCCAAGGCATGTTTAACTTGTTCTCAGCACATTTCTGCCGTTTGTTTGTTGTTATCAACCAGTGTAATCATCCACACACATGCACTCACCGCTGAGGGCAGCGTGGCTTTGAGAGCCGGCCAGAGTAGCGCATGTGTGAGTGTGTAGTTGCACACGTGTAATGAGCAGCATGTGGTTTGGTTGGTGAGTGGTACGGTTCAGGGGAGATCCTCTCTTTTGACGGCACCCTCCACCAGTGCATCGTGGGGATATCAGGAGGAATGAAAGGGAGGTGAGGGTAAGAACGTGAAGGATGAGGGTTTGTGGTTGTTAATTAATCTTGAGTTTGAAGGAGGAAGCCGCTAAAGTAGCTGAGCAGACTCAGCAATGCTCACGCCCCCCTCGAAAGGATTAGGTTACCATTTTTGCAGATACCTTTTCCAAAACTAACAGAAATACAAAATGTACTACAGGAATAATCTGGAGGTACCTAGAGTTAAGCACTTTGCTCAATGGCATAATGGTGGCTATGTGACTTTTGCATTAGCGGTCCATTCTGCAAACTTTTAGAGACCTTATGAAATCAAAATGTGTCATTTCATGCCACTGAACATTTTTAGGACCTTTAAGGCACCTTTAAAGGTGGAGAAATCAGAAAGCAGGTACTGTAGTATAAACCGTTTTAGTCTACAAATATTTTACCATGTCCTTTCCTATTGAGGGGCTGTTAGAAGCCCACTTTAAAGCTCAGGCAGCCTTCCAGGTCTTGATGGAGTTAGACAATATTTTTGGTTACCATCACCAGTACTTTTGTTCTGGATACGACCTGGCATTAGGTCAATTATTGATCCCAAATCGGAAAGCCGCATTGCACTGCTCACACGGTGTAATTCTGCACGTGGGATTTGCATACACACACATATACACACAGTTTTACTGAGAGTTGGGTGGATTTCCAAAAAACAAAACAGCTTATTAATGATTAAACCAGAGATAATTTTTTGGTCATACTGGGATGTTACAGCTTGTCCTACAGGGATTGAACACTGATAGAGAGACAAACAGAGATTATAGCTTGATTGGTTACAGTTAGGAGCTGTGCTTCGGTGAGTTTTAGGGTTTTTGATTAAGGTCAGTATGTCTGTTTGATCCAGTTTCATCTGTTATATTTGAATACAGCAGCTTGTTATTTCAATATGTAAATACATGGATGAAACCGACCTCTTGAAATGTCCTAAAACACATACATTAGCCCCCCAACATTTGGACACGTTCTTCACACTATTCAAAGTCTATATATGTGTTATTCCTTTAGATAACAATATATCGATCCGAGTGGCATTTATACAGTAATATAAAAAAAGATGTGATGTAGCACATGCAAAACATTTCACAAAAAGAGTTTTATTACATTCTTTATTAAACGATTAAACAATATAAATACTGCAGAGTTCAAAAGGATGCCAGAATATTGCACACTTTCAGGGTTGTCAAACATTAGTGAAAGATGTCTATAGTGAATGTGCCGAACTCCACCTGTGTTTACTCTGCTAGGACACTTGGGTGAACTTGAGGGGAACTGACTGCATACATCCACTAAAAGTCACTGCCACACCAGCTGGGGTGCGTTTACTATACAACGATGTTACTCACTGCTTAACTACCATAGTACGATGCATCGTTGGAGACAGGGCTGGACTGGGAGGAATAATCATCCCGGGATTGTACGTGGCAACTGGCCCAAAACTTGTTGGGATTGGGGGGGTGAGCTGCCCTTTTCGGCATATCGCGGCACCTTTTTGAGGGCCGTGCTGCATAACGTGGCAGCTCATTTTAGCTTATCACGGTACATTTAGCACGTTTCACAGCCGACCCACCGGCCCACTCGGTTCTCCTGATGGTCAGTCCGTCCCTGATCGGCCCCAAAATGCGTTGGGAAAATGCCCGGTATGCCAGATTACCAGTCCAACCCTGGTTGGATAAATGAACTAGCTAGTCATGACAATTTCCCAAAACCGTAGTAAATATGTTGAACATCCATCGTTCAAACCACGTTGGTTCAACAGTACAGAGACATTACGAAGGGGGAGACTGAATGTGTCAAATTAGAGCCCATTTACATGGACAACAGAAAGCTGTTTATTGCAAGCACGCTGCTTAAGACACGAAAGCGTATCTACACAAGTGGCAGCCAATGAGCGCTAGGACACAGCGGACCATGTCATTTCAACATGGAGAAACACATTAAAGGAGTGACCCGCACCATGTATAATAAAAACCCTTTTTATAGAAAGCTATAATGTGTACAGGATCGAAATGTGCAGATTCAATATACTGTATATCAAGCTTTATTGGCAAGATAACCTTAAGTGTACATTAAGTGTACAAATTAAACTGAACAGAATTCAATTCATTGGTGCATTATAAGACACTATGCATTCAGATATAAAACTAATTGAATTCTGTTAAGTTTAATTTGCTCAAAAGTCTCAAAACTTGCCATTCAGTCAATATTGCACACACACTGGGTTTCTCTCGTGCAATTTAATTTTTGACACTAGTTCAGATGACAACAAGTGAGCATTTTCAGTCAAAGCGAAGAGATACGGCACGGCTGGCTCACCGCTTGCTGTTGAAATCTCCCTTCTCTGACCAGTAAATTCTCTCCCGTGTTTTTTATGCCCGGGACATGCATCATGCATAATGAATAAGCGTGCACTGCTCAGCGTTTCTATGCTAGGAAGTGCATTTGAGTCGAGCGTGTGCCTCCTGGAAATGCCAAGGAAGCCACAGGAAGTGGGGAAAACATTAGTGAATTTTCAAGAAGTAAAAAAGCGGATAATCGTTCATGCGTTGTTATTGTTTATACTTTCCCAGGCCTAAATGTAACGTCATTTTTTGTTCTCCGTTGCTTCGCTTTATTTTTTCAGATGCCCCACAGTTGCTGCTGTATTTGTAACCTCACTTTATGCCCTGGCCTGTCGCTGCATTGCAGTGGGGTTTTCCGCTTATGTCATAATCTGGGGTTCCTCCGGCGAAGTTGAGCACTTTCGAATATGCGCACCTTACAAAAACATTTAAGAATGGCACTTATGCCTCGACATGGACACATGAGCCGCGTTCCCCAACAGAAACCTAGGTCTGTTAAACTGCTTTCTCTTAGTCCCTTAAAGGGTGTGTTGGAAAACGGCCATGTATTTAGAAGCCACTGCAAACTCAGATGACACTGACAAAGCAAACTAAGCTTTTAACAAAAGATGGAGACATTTTCATTGCTGTTTTCTAAATATCCATTAGCACTATGTTTTCGGGAAACACCAAATCGCTAGGTATTGCCCCAAGTGAAGGAGTTCAAGTACCTCTGGGTCTTGTTCACGAGTGAGGGGACAATGGAGCGGGAGGTTGGCCGGAGAATCGGGGCAGTGGTATTGTACTCGCTCTATCGCACCGTTGTCACAAAAAGAGAGCTGAGCCGGAAGGCAAAGCTCTCGGTCTACCGGTCAATTTTCGTTCCTACCCTCACCTATGGGCATGAAGGCTGGGTCATGAGCGAAAGAACTTGGTCGCGAGTACAAGCGGCCAAAATGGTCTTCCTCAGAAGGGTGGCGGCTTCTCCCTTTGAGATAGGTTGAGGAGCTCAGTCATCCGTGAGGAGCACGGAGTAGAGCCGCTGCTCCTTTGCGTCGAAAGGAGTCAGTTGAGGTGGTTTGGGCATCTGATAAGGATTCCCCCTGGGCGCCTCCCTAGGGAGGTGTTTCAGGCACGTCCAGCTGGGAGGAGGCCTCGGGGAAGACCCAGGATTAGGTGGAGAGATTACATCTCCACACTGGCCTGGGAACGCCTCGGGGTCCCCCAGTCAGAGCTGGTTAATGTGGCTCGGGATAGGGAAGTTTGGGGCCCCTGCTGGAGCAGCTGCCCCCACGACCCGACTTCGGATAAGCGGTTGAAGATGGATGGACCAAATTGCTAAACTATGTTGTGACTACAGTTGGCTATAGATGCTTTTTGGAACACACTAATGGTCTGCACTTATATGGCGCCTTTTTAACCTTAGCAGTACTCAAAGTGCTTTACACTGTGACTCATTCACCCATTCACACACACATTCTCACACCAATGGGGGCAGAGCTGCATGCAAGGTGCTAGCCTGCCATTGGGAGCAACTTTGGGTTCAGTGTCTTGCCCAAGGACACTTCGGCATGTGGGCCGGGATTCAAACCACCAACCTGCGATTAGCGGCCGACCCGCTCTACCAACTGAGCCACAGCCACACTACAAAATGGCTCCGAAAAATGAAATTAGTTCTGAGAAAAATGAATACTTCCTAATACGTATAACTAACGGGGCTTCATGTGCAATTATTTTGTACATCCTTTGAGATGATTCCGAAGGGATTACATTAATTAACAGCTTTTATTTGAGAAACATCTTTTCTCTGGCTTAGTTAACTAAATTCAACAACTGAGACGTAGTGATTTAGTCTTCGGTTTCCTTCTCTGCGGCCTCCATTTAAGCTTCGGTTTGGCCTTCGTTGTGATTGGCTTTGCCACCCTGGTCACTGGCTTCTGCTCATATTTTCTGTGTGGTTTCCATTCGCCTGCAAATGTTGAGGTGAGGTGATTTTTATTTTGCTTTGTGTCCCATCATTTAGTCAGACGACCGCACTTTTCCTACAAATCTCAGCTGAGCTTTTAAACGAAGGACATTTTTACACGGTACTGATATATCATTAACCCTCAAAACTCATCCTTTGGGATGCCCTCGACTGATCTTTTATGTGGCCTGTGTTCTTCCAGTCGGTGGGACATGAGGGGCTTGGGAATGCTGAGGCAATTGCTTTTCAATTAGACGACCGGAGAAATCAGCATCGTATGGAAAAAGCGGCTCTAAGACATCTCATATAACTCTAATTAAAGAGACATTCAGGGTCGTATTCTGTTGAATCCATTTCTAGACCTGTGTTCTCCTCCCCTCTCCCCGACTCTGTTATTTTTTTCATTCGTTCATCTTGTGTTCCCAGTGGGGCGACTATCGGTGAAGTATTTCCTGCAGTAAGTCTTTCCAATGTGGCTCTCACACTCCGCCCGGGGAACCGTGAACCATAGCAGGCGCCCAGACTGACAGCAACAGGCCAGCAGAGAGAGAAATTCAAGCTTTGCCTTGCAACTATGAGAATCGGATCCAAGATCAGCTTTTCCTCTTTTCTTTGCTGTTTTTAGTCACGGGTCAATCAGAGGCGAGGATGACCCAGAAACAAGTGCTAAGATGCTTTTTTACGGAGCGTCCTGGGATGAATCTCAAAATTGGGAGGTATATGTTACACCCCGGCGTAAAAGGAAAAAAGATAAATAACGTTTTGCATAAAGAAAATGAAGTGTATTTTTGGGAACCATTAAGATTTTTTTTTTTCATGAAAGTTATTTAAAAATGATACAAAAAGAGAACAAAATATCAGCATTACAGTAAAGAAAATAATAATTATAATGAGTGGAAATATAATTTTTGGAAACACTACGTGTGTGTGTGTGTGTGTGTGTGTGTGTGTGTGTGTGTGTGTGTGTGTGTGTGTGTGTGTGTGTGTGTGTGTGTGTGTGTGTGTGTGTGTGTGTGTGAGCGTAATGAAGATTTCTCTCTCCAGCTTCATGCAGCGTGTGGTTGCTCGGCTTGGGCCAGTCAGAAGTGTTTGGTGTGTGTGTGAAACACTTTTGATGTGATTTATGAAACCCGTTTAACAGTTTCCACTTCATGGTTCCGCTTAATTCTCCATTACATTAATGATATTTATATTACAGGATAAAACCCAATAATTGCTCTTATATTACACTAAATTCATTTCTTTCAAACTTTTTAATTATTTTTTTTTTTCAAAACGTTCAAACTTTTCTTTTCAAACTCAAAACTTTGTTCAAAATTAAGAATCTTCAAATTTTCATTTTTTTTTTCCTTATGAATCTTTATTTCTGATATTCTTTATTTCTGATGTTCTTTCTTAAACTTGTTCCTTTTTAAACTTTATCCTTAAACTTTTTGAACTTTTTTCCTTTTGAAACTTTCTAATTTTTCTCTTTTTTTCAATCTTTTTGCATTCAAACTTTTTTTTTGATCTTCAAATCTTTTTCCTTTTAAAACTTTCAAATTTGTTTTTTCAAACTTTCTTTTAATTTTATTTAAAACTTTTTCGAACTTTAAATCTTCAAAATTATCAAATCTTTGTCCTTTCAAAACTTTCTTTCTGTTTTTCTTTCTTTCTGTTTTTTCTCTCTTTCTTTCTTTTACTTTCTTTCTTTCTTTCTTTCTTTCTGTTTTTCTTTCTGTCTTTCTTTCTGTCTTTTCTCTCTTTCTTTTACTTTTTTCTTTCTTTCTTTTTCTTTTTTCTTTCTGTTTTTCTTTCTGTCTTTCTTTCTGTCTTTTCTCTCTTTCTTTTACTTTTTTCTTTCTTTCTTTTTCTTTTTTCTTTCTGTTTTTCTTTCTGTCTTTCTTTCTGTCTTTTCTCTCTTTCTTTTACTTTTTTCTCTCTTTCTTTTACTTTTTTCTTTCTTTTTCTTTTTTCTTTCTGTTTTTTCTCTCTTTCTTTCTTTCTTTTTCTTTCTTTCTGTTTTTTCTCTCTTTCTTTCTTTTTCTTTTTTCTTTCTTTCTGTTTTTTCTCTCTTTCTTTCTTTTTCTTTTTTCTTTCTTTCTGTTTTTTCTCTCTTTCTTTCTTTTACTTTTTTCTTTCTTTCTTTCTGTTTTTTCTCTCTTTCTTTCTTTTCTTCTTTCTTTTCTTTTTCTTTCTGTTTTCTTTCTGTCTTTCTTTCTGTCTTTTCTTCTTTCTTTCTTTCTTTCTTTCTTTTCTTTTTCTTTCTGTTTTCTTTCTGTCTTTCTTTCTGTCTTTTCTCTCTTTCTTTTACTTTTTCTTTCTTTCTTTTTCTTTTTCTTTCTGTTTTCTTTCTCTTTCTTTCTGTCTTTTCTTTTCTCTTTTCTTTCTTTTCTTTCTTTTTCTTTTTCTTTCTGTTTTTCTCTTTCTTTCTTTCTTTTCTTTCTTTCTGTTTTTCTCTCTTTCTTTCTTTTCTTTTTCTTTCTTTCTGTTTTCTCTCTTTCTTTCTTTTCTTTTTCTTTCTTTCTGTTTTTTCTCTCTTTCTTTCTTTTACTTTTTTCTTTCTTTCTTTCTGTTTTTTCTCTCTTTCTTTCTTTTACTTTTTTCTTTCTTTCTTTTTCTTTTTTCTTTCTTTCTTTCTTTTTCTTTTTTCTTTCTTTCTTTTCTTTCTTTCTTTCTGTTTTTTCTCTCTTTCTTTCTTTTACTTTTTCCTTTTTTTCTTTCTTTCTTTTTCTTTTTTTCTTTCTTTCTTTCTTTTTCTTTCTTTCTGTTTTTTCTCTCTTTCTTTTACTTTTTTCTTTCTTTCTTTTTCTTTTTTCTTTCTTTCTTTCTTTTCTTTCTTTCTTTCTTTTACTTTCTTTCTTTTTCTTTCTTTCTGTCTTTCTTTCTGTTTTTTCTCTCTTTCTTTCTTTTTCTTTTTTCTTTCTTTCTTTCTTTCTGTTTTTTCTCTCTTTCTTTTACTTTTTTCTTTCTTTTTCTTTCTGTTTATTCTCTCTTTCTTTCTTTTACTTTTATTCTTTCTTTTCTTTCTTTCTTTTTCTTTTTCTTTCTTTCTTTTTCTTTTTTCTTTCTTTCTTTCTTTCTGTTTATTCTCTTTCTTTCTTTTACTTTCTTTCTTTTTCTTTCTTTCTTTTTCTTTTTTCTTTCTTTTTTCTTTCTTTCTTTCTGTTTTTTCTCTCTTACTTTCTGTCCCTTTCTTTCTTTCTTTTTCTTTTTTCTTTCTTTCTTTCTTTTTCTTTCTTTCTTTCTTTCAGTTTTTTCTCTCTTTCTTTCTTTTACTTTCTTTCTTTCTTTTTCTTTCTTTCTAACTTAAAACTTTTTAATTTTGAACCTTCAAACTTTCCCTTTTTCAAACCTTTTCTTTCATACTTTCTTTCGACTTTATAAAACTTTACAGAACTTTCTAACTTAATAACTTTCTTTTTGAAACCTTTCTTTCTTTCAGTTAGAGCGGCTTTGCTGGACCCAAACTGTTCTGCATTGCCAAATCTCTGTCCATAAGATAACAGCAATGATCTTCTAGGCTCTCTCCCTCTATATCTTCTTTATGCGTGAAGCTCATCCTGTGTTTACATGAAAGGGGAAGTGATTCAGTGTTTTTTTTTTCCATTCCCTGTTTTCTCTCCTCATTCAGACCTTCAAGCGTCTTTGGGGTAGATGCGGTCAGCTGCCCACATCTGCAGTTTGGAACGGTGCAATTCGAAACGCACATAAAATATACAGGAGAGTCTCTTTTCATCTGGAGTGCTCCCACAACAGAGAGCAAGACAGAAATGAGAGAAATGAGAGCTCAGTTGGATCCTCTTTCCATGTAGATGTGAGGCGTAATCCACTGTAAGTGAAATCACATGGTGGTTTATCCCGAGAAGAAGGCAAGAGGAGCACTGAAGGAGACTTTAATGATGATGAAGCTCTCCGGTTCCTCTAATGAAGCCACTGATTGGATTCTTTCTTCATCTCAGTGCAATCGGCCACTCTCATTTCCTCCTATGTGATGTTTTAGACCCCTCCTCCTTTCTCAGATCAATCACAGACTGAAAAGAAAAACAATTCTTAACGCTGAAGTGTGTCGTTTCACACTGAATCGGGTGACAAAAGGTCCAAAATTTCTGCTGCTGAAATCGACCTGTGCTTACTGAAATTTGAGGCACTGCCCCCTGTGGCCGAAACTGGAAGTGTTGTTGGCTGGTTTCCAGGTGCAGTGAAAATGCAACCTCTGAATTGCGCTAACCACAGCTGGACTAGGAAGAGAAATTGGCCTGGGATTTTACTTGGCAACAGGCCCAAAACTTTTTGAGGGGGCTGTTCACTGTCCTTTTCTGCATATCGTGGCGCCGTTTTGTGGTCCGTTTGGCATAATACCTCATCTCATTTTAGCTTATCACGGCCCATTCGGCACATTGCGTGGCCGACACACCGGACCGCTCTGTTCTCCCGATGGCTAGTCCTCCCCTGATCGGCCCCAAAGTGCATCGGCCCACCGGGAAAATGTCCGGTATGCCAGATTGCCAGTCCAGCCCTGGCCCAATAATTGTTATGTGGGACTGGGAAGAGAAATCGGCCCACCGGAACAATGCCCGGTATGCCAGATTGCCAGTCCAGCCCTGGCCCAATAATTGTTATGTGGGACTGGGAAGAGAAATCGGCCTGGGATTTTACTTGGCAACAGGCCCAAAACTTTTTGAGGGGGGGGGGGGCTGTTCACTGTCCTTTTCTGCATATCGTGGCGCCGTTTTGTGGTCCGTTTGGCATAATACCTCATCTCATTTTAGCTTATCGCCTATTCGGCACGTTGCGCGGCCAACACACCGGACCGCTCAGTTCTCCCGATGGCTAGTCCGCCCCTGATCGGCCCCAAAGTGCATCGGCCCACCGGGAAAATGCCCGGTATGCCAGATTGCCAGTCCAGCCCTGGCGCTCACCATTGTTTATTGGTTTCCATGGTA